>NC_143192.1:14395000-14569166 GCF_051530095.1 Phoenix dactylifera
GCCGTGGACGGAGCGGGTGGAGGCCCTCGATTAAAGCCGGATTCCGACCCATCTCCGAACCCTTCCCCTCTCCGGCATCACTTCGGAGGGAGGAAGGGCTTCCCTTCCGCCGGTGCACCGGGGGGAAACCCCCACGTCGATCGGTGGATCGGGGGGAGCCTCGCCTCCCCGGCCGCCTGCAAGAGAAGAAAAGGGAAAAGGAGAGAGGGAAAGAAGGAAGAAAGACCGAGGCCGGAGGGAGCCGAGGGCTCGATCGGAGAGTAGGGTCTCGGCAGGGTCAACAAAGAAAGAAGGAAAGAGGGAGAGAGAGAGAGGGAAAGAGAGGGAGTGACCGAGAGGGGGAAGGCCACAGATCTGGCCGGAGGAGAAGAAGGGGAGCTGGAGGAGAGGGCCGGAAGCATGGGCTTCGGTGGGAGGTTGAAGGAGAGAACGAGAGAGAGAGGAGGAAACGGAGGAGAGAGGGGAGGAAGGTAGGTGAAGAGGCGGAAGCCTCTAGAAGGGGGGAGAAAGAAAACATGGTAACGGGTTTGCGGGTCGGATCTGAACCCGCAACCCGTTAAGCTTAAATAAATATATATATATATATATATGTATATATGTGTGTATATATATATATATATAATTAGAATGGGTTAGGTGAACCCAATAAAACCAGACCCAGTCTATTTGGATGAACCCGGATGAGGGATGGGCTAAATTTCAGGTAGAAAAGGAAATAACATATTATTATTATGACATGATTGTAGGTGACTTAGGACTCGTCACCAGGACGCGGGAGACCTAGGAAAAAGGCAAATTACTGTAAGTAACTTGTTTTAATCTTGTTGTGAATCATGTATGTAAGTAGCCTGCCCTAATCTTTATGGATCATACATGAAATTTAACATGTTATGCATGTACTGTAGGCTAAGAACGATATGTGTATCTGACATGCTCTAGTTACACAAGATATGATGATATATGCTTTATATTCCGTTATGCCTACAAAATACTGGGATTACATTACATGCTAAGATGTGAGTTATGAAATATGAACATGGGTGGTACATGTCAGTCACATAATTCATAGTTGTGCACATATTATGTTTTCATAGCTCTTGTGATACATGCAAAATGAATTGAATTCCATATTATGATTTTTATTAGCATGAGTGTAAAGAATGATAATGATTTGCTCTAGTGGCATATTGCTTGTAAAGGGGTACCTAAGAACTTCTATTGCTACGGGCCGAATGCAACTGAGCCGGCCTTGCCAGTGGCCGATAATGACTGAGCCAGCCCCGCCAGTGGCCGACTAATAACTGAGCAGGCCCCGCCAGTGACCAACAATGAATTCGCCGTAGCATCTATGAGGTACTACCTATACGAAGCATTATTTATGAACTCTTAAGAGCTACTGACCCAATGTAACTGAGCCGGCCTTGCCAGTGGCCGAGAATGACTGAGCCAGCCCCGCCAGTGGCTGCCTAATAACTGAGCCGGTCTCGCCAGTGGCCAAAAATGACTTCGCAGTAGCATTTAAGAGCACGACCACGGCATGCCGGTGGCACGATTTTTCCTACATGTGCATATTACATGATTTCTTGACATTGTAGGATACTGTTTTATTTACTCAGCATGGATATTTTATTATGATGATTGATTTAGTAGCATACATGTCAGCTTCTCAAACCCTGATAAGCATGGTTAGCATTTTTAGTCGATTCGACAAGATTATGCAGGATTACTTACTGAGCCGTGTAGCTCACGCCTGTTCATTTACGTTTTTTTTTAGATCACCACCAGTGACAGCTGCCAGAAGCATTTTTCTTTTGCAACAGGGCTTCTTTATTTTTGGGGATGATATAAATAAACTTTTGTGTATATAAACTATGTAGAAGCTCTGTACTTTATATGAACCAGTGGGTTGTAATACCTTCTTTTGATATATACAAGTTACACTGCTTTTGACTACCTGTTGACCATGTACGAGGCTGCGTGCTATTGTGGGCGGTAGTCGGCAATAGCACGGCCGTGTCACGGAGCCGGATCCGGGGCATGACATTTCGTGGTATCAGAGCTTTAGGACTAACAAGAACATAACAATAAAATTTGGGGTTAACGGGTAGTTAAGGGTGTTGAGACTTATTAGGGTATATTGACCTTACTTTGAATTTTGGTTGCAGTAAACACTATAAGATATGGAGGATGATAGGAGGCCACCGTCTCCAGATCCTAGCTACCGCTCCGAGTGTTGGAATTTGTATCCTAAATGTCAATCGTCAGCATATTGATGATTGAATTTTGTAAATGAATTGACAAATTAATAAAGTGTTATTTGGCATTATTCATCATTTCATCTTCAAATGAACTCTTATATGATGAAGTCCTTAGGACTTATGTTATGATAAAGGAGGATTTATCTTTGAGTCCTTAAACTTGTTTGCGACGAAATGATATGTTGTTACTAGGACGACAACATTATCGAGATTAGGTCGTTGTGTGACATATACGTTGGTTGTCCTCTTAATCAAGGAGTGTGGAGACACTGGTATGCCACACAAGTGAAGTGTAGAAGTACATTTCACTAAACGTGACCAATTCCGGAACGCTCTACTGTCGAGAGATGTTCCGAGTGGATATGGGTATAAATTTGGCCCTCTGACCTGAGACCGCAACCTGTGACTAGCAAGCAACTCACTGTACTTTGGTACCGGACTACCTGAATTTCTAATTCAGTGACGGAAGGTCACTGGGTGCAGTCAAGTACTTGCGTAGTCAGTTGTGAGTCAAGATGGAATTGACCCCTCCTGAAAACAGGAGATAATGTCTTGTGATTAATTTAGCAAAACCTTGGCCAGGGTAATCCCAGTGAGGAGTCACGGGATATCTAAAGTTAATCACATAATGGATGTACTAATTATAGGGTTGACAGTGAGCTCTAAGTCATCCTGGCATTAGGAGTCAAAGGGATTGAATTATACAGTAACCATAGTTCAGGGTTCCAGAATATTTGCTTCGCATATATTCGACCTATCCGGACGTCGGGTACCATTGCTAGATGGTCACATCGATTAGTGTAGAAAATTGTTCCTATACTACCGGCTTAAGTTCGAACCTATGAGGTCACATGTATAGAAGATTCCTGATTGATCAAGAAAGCTGATGAATGATTAAGAATCATTCAGGGGTAATTTGGTCAATTTGATTGGCAAATTATCTTATAAAATAATTAAAGTAATTATTGAAGGATTAATTAGTAATTAAATTACTAATAAACTCAATTTGATTGAGTAATTGTGCTAAGGATGAGCCAAATTGAATTGGATTCAAGTTTGGGCTCAATCAGGGTTTTGACCTGATTGGATTAGGTCAGAACCAAAAAGGACTTAAGCTGATCAAATTAATTTTAAATTAATTTGTTCTTAATTGGGGATTGACCTAATTGAATTAGGTCCAACACAAAGTAATAATTCAATTTGATTGAGTTTGCATGAGCCAAAATTGAATTGGATTCAATTTGAGCTCAATCAGGGTCTGACCTGATTAGATTGGGTTCAACCAAATTGCTTTGTTTTAATTCGGGTTTGACCAAATTTGATTAGGTGCAACCCAAGGGAATTAGGCTCAGATGATGTGGCAATTATTGGTGACATGAATTTTAAATAAACCAAAATTATTGCATGGCACATGGACCCATTGCTTGACACATGGCGACATTGTTTGTTATTTGAATTTAAATTCAAACATTAAGCAATGTGTTAAATGATTTTAATCACTCAAACCATCAGCCAAGGTGGCGTCTGAGTTTTTGAATGGATTAAATTCGAATTTCAAGAGGTGATTTCGAAATTATGAAGTGTTTTACCTTGCCGCATGGATTTCAAATTCCTTCCCTCTTGCACATGTGTTTAAAATTTGAATTTAAATCAGATTTGGTTGAGATCTGATTTGGGTTGTTCCTATTCCTTTGCATGTGCCAACTAAAAGAGGTTTTCTGAAAATAAATTTCGAATTTTGAATGAAAATTCGGAGGCCATTAAAAGGGGTCAAACATGGGCACCAAAAACACATCCATTGCAGCCTTCTTCCTCACCCGCCTCCTTCTCCTCTTCTTCTCCATTTTAGATAGGGTTTTCAAGGTGAATATCTAGAAGATTCAAGATCAGATTTGAGTCCTCTACTTTTCTTACAAACCTCATCTCTATCTGCTTCAAGACGATTGATCAAGAGTTGATTGAATCCCGGCGGGCAGATTTCAGCTTTCAAGTGTTCTGCAGCTGCTAGCACTGTTGCGGAAGAAAATCCTTCAGGACTTCGCGTGTACTTCTCGTAGAGGCCATTCGTGTGCGTGGCTGCGAAGTCAAGAATCAGATTCACAACTTTCATCCATCATAAAAGGTATTAATCTAGCATTAATCATTTATTATGGTGTCAAGGTCTAGGTCCAATTTCCCGAGGTTTTACCCTCTTTTGGAGCTCCTCACGGAGATATCTCCAGAATCCATTCGATGGATATTCGGAGATTAATTGGAATAGAGTTCTTAAGTTTCAGATCTGATAGTTAATCATGCATAAAAGTTTTAGCATAATTGTTTAAACGATTCCGGCATAATCCTATGTGTTCTTAAGGTGCTGATTTCTAGATTTGATCTTGTAAGCATGCATGAATTAAATTGTTTGATTCGGTTTTTCCGCTGCGTTTTAAAACTTAAAAAGAACTACGTATGGCTTGATCCCCCTTATGAAGGGGTACGTAGGCAACCCGATCAGGTTCAGCCATGGTTTTCAAAAAAAAAAAAAAATTCAGCATGCTAAACACCGAAGAACCTAGGTTTCACTTTCAGTGGTATCAGAGCCAGGTTTATGTTTAAACTTTTATATTTTAATTCTTGCAATTAAATCTGAAATCATTAACATGTTTAGATTAGATCTAAAGTGCTTTTTATGATTGATTTAATTGCTGATTATGCATGATTAAGTAGATCTGAAATTTTGGATGCATATGATGCATGTTTGTGTTAGGATTAGTAACATGAATAAATCTGAAATCATAATATTGTTTAGATTAGATCTAAATAAAGTTTATGATTCATATGATCTTTGATTTTAATTAACAAATCAGATCTGAAAATAAAAGTGAAAAAACAAATACATAAGATGTATGTTATTTGTATTAATTCATGTTGTTATGTATATGTGATGCATGAACATAAAACATAATGACTTAAACATGAATTAAATCTGATTACATGTGATTAATTACAAAAACTCAGATCTGAAAATGTGTTTTAAGAACTGAAAGATTGTAATTAATATGTAATTAAAAAGAAATATGCAATGATCAAAACTTTCATAAGTCTAAACTTAATTGAGAATTAAGTGTTATGAAATAGAATTGTAACTCAATTAATTGACATTGCATAATTCTTTGGGCATATGGGTTAGCTTGAATCAAGTTCTTAGGATTGGGTTAGACCTAAGGTTAGAATCAAACATGGTCTAATTAGAGTTAATTGATCAAATCTAATTAAGTAGTAACTAGATTAGGTCAAGGAAACTCTAGGTTAAATACAATAGTTATAGATTGATCAATTCCATGTCTTTGATTAGACCAAGATGGAACTTGATTTAGGCTCAGAGGTGTAGCCCGAGTCATTTGAGTAATCAAATCGAAATTGATTAACCAGTCGGTATCTAAGGTAAGTTTGGCAGTTTTGACCGGTGGTTTTTAATTGGGAGCTACTCGCACTGATTCGTCTTTGTCGAGTTAATGGCATATCCCTTCCACCGATCTCACTTACCTGGCCGACATGGTCAATCACATTTTGATTGGATCACTTAATAATTCGAGTTAGCCCATGCCTTAAGGAAAATCAGTATGACTGATTTAGGTGTCTCCTTAACCGGTTTGAGTCTAATCTGATTTGGTGAAGTCAGTGGGAGAAATTAGACTAACCAGATCTTCTCATCTATCCTAATTATGAAATCCTCTAAAATTATTAGGTCCTTAAAATAAAATGGTTATGGAGATAACTAGGTCATAGCCTCCCATTAAGTTGGGTGATAATGGGTCCAATGTTTTGATAATTATTGGAGGCGCCACACGCCTGGTACTTATCAAGCATTGGAATTGTCATTCAATATATGATGAGTTAAGTGTACCTTCAATAGGCGGTCAGGTGAGCCGAGCCACACTCGGGCTTGGTCGTCTATTAGTTGATTAGACTTAATCCTATCATTTAATGGTTGGACCTGACTAGGGTATTCGGTGGAGGCGCCACACGCCTGCCGAAAAATCTAGGACAAAATCATCACTAGAAGTTGCTTGGTGAAGCAATTGGTTAAGAACCTACCAATAGGTGCATATGGGTTGGCCGAGCCACACTTGGGCCTATATGGGATCTATTGGGTTCTAGTGCCCACTAAAGAATTAGGAGTAATTTTTTGAATTAGAGGTAGAGGCTACCAATTTGTATAAAATAGTGGAAATATCTTTAGACTAAAGTCCAAGTCTACTGTGTTTAGTCAATTCATATACTAATAGCCAAATTTTCTTTTTATGCAGAAATGGCCACTAATTTATCACTTCGCTCATTGTTGGACAATGACAAGTTGACTGGTCCAAATTTCAATAATTGGCATAGGAAACTGAAAATAGTGCTAAAGCATGAGAGGATCCTTTATGTGATAATGGATCAAGCACCTGAGCAGCCCGCTGCTAATGCATCAAGATCGGCCAGAGACACTTATCAGAAGTGGCTCAGTGACCGGATCACTGTTCGATGCATCATGTTGGCAGCAATGAGTGATGAGTTTAGTAGGCGTTTTGAGAATACGCAGCCGGAAGATATCATTCAAGTGTTGAATGAATCATTCGGGGTTCCTGACGACGTTGAGAGGCACAAAACTAGTTGTGCCATCTTCAGCGCCCGAATGAAAGATGGGACCTCGGTAACTGATCATGTACTGTACATGATTGAGTTGATCGAGCGTCTAAGCTCTCTTGGCTTTCCCCTTCATGATCAATTGGGGAAGGATGCCATACTAAACTCATTGCCTGGATCATACCGTTCTTTTCTCACTCATTTTCGTATGACAAAACCTGTAGTGAATTATCACCAATTGTTGGGGTTACTACAGACGTTTGAGAATGATCACCAACTTCTTAAGAAGACGGTGAATTTAGTGGGAGGTTCATCCAAGGGTCGCTCCTTTAAGAAAGGAAAAAAGAAAAATAAAATCCAAAAGAAACAGGTGCACCATGCTCAGCCTAGTCAGAAAAAGAATAAAAAGGCTGATCAGAGCAAGGCGGAGTGCTTCTTCTGCAAGAAGCAAAGACATTGGAAGAGGAACTGTCCTCTTTACATTGCATCCCTCGATCCGAACCGGCCTAAGAAAAGTGGGCAATCAATTGCCAATCAAGGTACTTATATGATAACACCTTGCAATTTTTCTATTTGTGATAATTCGACCTGGGTATTGGATACCGGTAGTCCTTTTAATATTTGCAATTCGTTGCAGGGGCTACAAGTCAGTAAGAGGTTTGAAGAAGGAGAAAGGTTCCTGAATGTTGGAGATGGAAGACCAGTTCCAGTTCTAGCTTTAGGAATTCTTAAACTTGAATTCAGCTCTCATGTAAATGTCCTTAGTGATTGTCACTATTGTCCAAGTTTTCTATTGAATATCATTTCTGTAGGCCTTTTGGCCAAAAATGGTTATGAAATATCAATAAAAAAGGATTATTGCAATGTCATTTGGAATGGTGTTGTTGTAATGAATGGAATTCTGAGTAATGGCATTTACATTTTGTCACAGCCTGTTCATGTAATGTATAAATCCAATAAGCGCCCTAGAATAGATAATGTCACGGATGTCTACCTTTGGCATCATAGGCTAGGTCATATTAACAAGAATAGGATGAACTGGTTAAGTAAAGAGGGAATCCTTGATGTTAATGATTGTGAATCATTGACAACCTATGAATCATGTCTTCTTGGTAAAATGACCAAATCACCTTTTACCGGAAAAGGTGAACGAGCCAGTGATTTATTGACCCTTGTACATTCTGATGTATGTGGGCCAATGAGCACAGATGCTAGAGGTGGGTATTTATATTTCATTACGTTTACAGACGACCTTTCTAGGTATGGTTATGTCTATTTAATGAGACATAAATCTGAATCATTTGAAATGTTCAAATTATATCGTAATGAAGTAGAAAAACAAACTGGAAAGAGTTTTAAAACTCTTCGATCAGATCGAGGAGGTGAATACCTCTCCAGTGAATTTTTGACATATCTAGGAGAAAATGGGATTCTCTCCCAATGGACTCCTTCTGGTACACCACAATATAATGGTATGTCAGAAAGGAGAAATCGAACTCTGTTAGACATGGTTCGATCCATGATGGGGTTTGCTAATCTGCCCATATCCTTTTGGGGATATGCTCTTGAGTCAGCCTGCTATATTCTAAATAAGGTTCCAAGTAAGTCTGTAAATAAAACACCACATGAGATGTGGACTGGACGTAAGCCGATGCTCTCTCATCTTAGGATTTGGGGGTGTCCGGCGTACGTCAAACGTTTGAAGACAGACAAACTTGAACCCAAGTCTGACAAATGTTTCTTTGTTGGTTACCCTAAAGAAACTAAAGGATATTACTTCTACTTTGCTGAAGAACAAAAGTTGTTCGTAAGCAATAGAGCAATTTTCTTAGAAAAGGAATTCCTTGGTGAAGGAACAAATAGCTCTAATGTTGAGCTTAGAGAAGTTCAACATGTAGAAGATCCGACACCATCTACTGAACCAGTTGAGTCGGATTTGATTAGATTAGATCCAGAACCCATATTAGATGCACCATTAAGGCGATCGGGTAGAGTACCACGTCAGCCGGACAGATACTACGGTTTCTTGGTCCGGGATGGGGATCCTATCGAACTTGATGAAAACGATGAGGATCCGATCACATATATGGATGCAATGCAGAGGTATGACTCTGATAAATGGCTTGGAGCCATGCAATCCGAAATGGAATCCATGAAGGTCAATGATGTTTGGACATTAGTTGACCCACCCGAAGGAATTAAATCCATAGGGTGTAAGTGGATATTCAAAAGGAAACGGGGCGCAGACGGAAAGGTAGAGACCTATAAAGCCCGTTTGGTTGCCAAGGGTTATCGTCAACGTTATGGTATTGACTATGACGAGACGTTTTCTCCTGTGACAATGCTCAAGTCCATTCGGATTGTGCTTGCGATAGCAGCACATTTAGACTATGAAATCTGGCAAATGGATGTAAAGACCGCATTTCTAAATGGAGATTTAAAAGAGAAAGTGTATATGATACAACCTGAAGGTTTTACATCTGCAGATAAGTCTAAAGTGTGCAAGCTTCAAAAATCCATTTATGGATTAAAGCAAGCTTCACGGAGTTGGAATATACGTTTTGATAAGGTAATCAAAACATATGGCTTCATTAAGAATGAAGAGGAACCTTGCATTTATAAATGGGCAAATGGTTCAGTTATTATATTCCTTATTTTGTATGTGGATGACATTCTTTTAATTGGGAATGACATTCCTGCATTACAAGGAATAAAGGTTTGGCTATCATCTCAATTTGCCATGAAGGATTTGGGAGAAGCATCTTACATCCTAGGGATGAAGATCTATAGAGATAGATCTAGAAGATTGCTTGGATTATCCCAATCCACATACATTGATACTATACTGAAGAGGTTCAGTATGATTAATTCCAAGAAAGGCTATCTTCCGATGGGCCATGGAATTAACCTCTCTAAAAGGGATTGTCCGACAACCCCTCAAGAAAGAGAGAGTATGGATAGAATTCCATATGCTTCGGCAGTGGGATCTATAATGTATGCCATGACATGTACTAGACCAGACGTGGCATACTCACTAGGAGTAGTGAGCAGATACACAGTCTGATCCAAGTAGCAATCACTGGAAGGTTGTAAAAACCATCCTTAAGTATTTGAGAAATACTAAAGATCAGTGGCTTGTCTATGGTGATTCTGACTTAAAACTTGAGGGATATACTGATTCAAGTTTTCAGTCAGATCAAGATGATAGCAAGAGCGTGTCAGGATATATCTTCACTCTTAAGGGTGGGGCCATCTGCTGGAAGAGTTCCAAGCAGCATACAGTGGCAGATTCTACATGTGAAGCAGAATATATCGTAGCATCTGATGCCGCCAAGGAAGCTGTATGGTTGCGGAAGTTCATCACCGAGCTTGGAGTGACACCCTCCATTGATGGTCCAGTGCCTGTATTTTGTGACAATACTGGGGCCATAGCTCAAGCAAGAGAACCCAAAGCACATCAGCGGACCAAGCATATTCTACGTCGCTACCACCTGGTTCGAGAGATCATCGATCGAGGTGATATTGATCTTCAGAAGATTGACACAAAAGAAAATCTGGCTGACCCATTTACCAAAGTCCTCGGCATCAAAGAGTTCGACGAACACAAGTCGAAAATGGGTATTAGATACTGTGCCGATTGGCATTAGGCTAAGTGGGAGTTGTTGGAATTTGTATCCTAAATGTCAATCGTCAGCATATTGATGATTGAATTTTGTAAATGAATTGACAAATTAATAAAGTGTTATTTGGCATTATTCATCATTTCATCTTCAAATGAACTCTTATATGATGAAGTCCTTAGGACTTATGTTATGATAAAGGAGGATTTATCTTTGAGTCCTTAAACTTGTTTGCGACGAAATGATATGTTGTTACTAGGACGACAACATTATCGAGATTAGGTCATTGTGTGATATATACGTTGGTTGTCCTCTTAACCAAGGAGTGTGGAGACACTGGTATGACACACAAGTGAAGTGTAGAAGTACATTTCACTAAACGTGACCAATTCCGGAACGCTCTACTGTCGAGAGATGTTCCGAGTGGATATGGGTATAAATTTGGCCCTCTGACCTGAGACCGCAACCTGTGACTAGCAAGCAACTCACTGTACTTTGGCACCGGACTACCTGAATTTCTAATTCAGTGACGGAAGGTCACTGGGTGCAGTCAAGTACTTGCGTAGTCAGTTGTGAGTCAAGATGGAATTGACCCCTCCTGAAAACAGGAGATAATGTCTTGTGATTAATTTAGCAAAACCTTGGCCAGGGTAATCCCAGTGAGGAGTCACGGGATATCTAAAGTTAATCACATAATGGATGTACTAATTATAGGGTTGACAGTGAGCTCTAAGTCATCCTGGCATTAGGAGTCAAAGGGATTGAATTATACAGTAACCATAGTTCAGGGTTCCAGAATATTTGCTTCGCATATATTCGACCTATCCGGACGTCGGGTACCATTGCTAGATGGTCACATCGATTAGTGTAGAAAATTGTTCCTATACTACCGGCTTAGGTTCGAACCTATGAGGTCACACGTATAGAAGATTCCTGATTGATCAAGAAAGCTGATGAATGATTAAGAATCATTCAGGGGTAATTTGGTCAATTTGATTGGCAAATTATCTTATAAAATAATTAAAGTAATTATTGAAGGATTAATTAGTAATTAAATTACTAATAAACTCAATTTGATTGAGTAATTGTGCTAAGGATGAGCCAAATTGAATTGGATTCAAGTTTGGGCTCAATCAGGGTTTTGACCTGATTGGATTAGGTCAGAACCAAAAAGGACTTAAGCTGATCAAATTAATTTTAAATTAATTTGTTCTTAATTGGGGATTGACCTAATTGAATTAGGTCCAACACAAAGTAATAATTCAATTTGATTGAGTTTGCATGAGCCAAAATTGAATTGGATTCAATTTGAGCTCAATCAGGGTCTGACCTGATTAGATTGGGTTCAACCAAATTGCTTTGTTTTAATTCGGGTTTGACCAAATTTGATTAGGTGCAACCCAAGGGAATTAGGCTCAGATGATGTGGCAATTATTGGTGACATGGAATTGGATTTCATGAATTTTAAATAAACCAAAATTATTGCATGGCACATGGACCCATTGCTTGACACATGGCGACATAGTTTGTTATTTGAATTTAAATTCAAACATTAAGCAATGTGTTAAATGATTTTAATCACTCAAACCATCAGCCAAGGTGGCGTCTGAGTTTTTGAATGGATTAAATTCGAATTTCAAGAGGTGATTTCGAAATTATGAAGTGTTTTACCTTGCCGCATGGATTTCAAATTCCTTCCCTCTTGCACATGTGTTTAAAATTTGAATTTAAATCAGATTTGGTTGAGATCTGATTTGGGTTGTTCCTATTCCTTTGCATGTGCCAACTAAAAGAGGTTTTCTGAAAATAAATTTCGAATTTTGAATGAAAATTCGGAGGCCATTAAAAGGGGTCAAACATGGGCACCAAAAACACATCCATTGCAGCCTTCTTCCTCACCCGCCTCCTCCTCCTCTTCTTCTCCATTTTAGATAGGGTTTTCAAGGTGAATATCTCGAAGATTCAAGATCAGATCTGAGTCCTCTACTTCCCTTACAAACCTCATCTCTATCTGCTTCAAGACGATTGATCAAGAGTTGATTGAATCCCGACGGGCAGATTTCAGCTTTCAAGTGTTCTGCAGCTGCTAGCACTGTTGCGGAAGAAGATCCTTCAGGACTTCGCGTGTACTTCTCGTAGAGGCCATTCGTGTGCGTGGCTGCGAAGTCAAGAATCAGATTCACAACTTTCATCCATCATAAAAGGTATTAATCTAGCATTAATCATTTATTATGGTGTCAAGGTCTAGGTCCAATTCTCCGAGGTTTTACCCTCTTTTGGGGCTCCTCACGGAGATATCTCCAGAATCCATTCGATGGATATTCGGAGATTAATTGGAATAGAGTTCTTAAGTTTCAGATCTGATAGTTAATCATGCATAAAAGTTTTAGCATAATTGTTTAAACGATTCCGGCATAATCCTATGTGTTCTTAAGGTGCTGATTTCTAGATTTGATCTTGTAAGCATGCATGAATTAAATTGTTTGATTCGGTTTTTCCGCTGCGTTTTAAAACTTAAAAAGAACTACGTATGGCTTGATCCCCCTTATGAAGGGATACGTAGGCAACCCGATCAGGTTCAGCCATGGTTTTCAAAAAAAAAAAAAAAATTCAGCATGCTAAACACCGAAGAACCTAGGATTCACTTTCACCGAGTCCCCGGATACACCACGCTCTGGGGCAGGTAGCGCGGATCTAGCTGGAGTGTACCAGCTGATAGCGCAGCTCCTCCAGCAGCAGCAGCAGATACAGCTAGCTACCCTACAACCAACCAGCTCTTATTATGAGAGGTTCCGACGACTGAACCCACCAGTATTTGATGGCGGACCGGACCCGATAGCGGCCGAGACATGGATTCGGGATATGGAGAAGATGTTCCAAGCACTCCAGTTCTCCGAAGAAACGAAGGTCCGATTAGCCATCCCCCAGCTGAAGGGGAGCGCCGAGTTTTGGTGGACGACCATGGAGCCCGCATACCCCGCCAGCAGGATTACTTAGAGGGACTTCACGAGGCTGTTCTATGCAGGGTATTTTCCGGACTCGGTGAACCAGATGAAACAAGATGATTTTTTGACACTGACGCAGTCCGAGCATATGTCTGTCCTGCAGTATGCCAGCAAATTCAACGAACTGGGCCGGTTCTGCCCCCAGTTCATGGAAAATGAAAGGAGTAAGGCAAGCCGATTTGAGCGGGGGCTGAGGTACAGGATCAGATCTCGGATATTTTCTCACCTATTCACCTGCTACAGAGACGTGCTGGACCGGGCCTTGAAGGTTGAGGCCGACTTGATGAGGCCTGACTTAGAAAGAAGTGATCTGACGAAGACCAGGTCAGCAGGAGGACAGAGCAGTAGGCCCAAGGGCATCAAGGGGTCTATGATTAAAAAGAGGCAGAACCGAGGTTGCCCTAGCTGCGGCAAGCATCACAGTGGGCCCTGTCCGAAGAAAATTGGGGCCTGTTTTACATGCGGGCAGCTTGGACATATGGCATGTGACTGCCCAAAGAGGGCACCCAGACCTCCTGCAACCGAGGGCCAGAAGCCAAGGAACACCCCCCGAGTATTCGCACTGACTCGCCAGGACGCTAGTGCGAGCGACCAAGTGGTGACAGGTACACTGCCAGTTAATTTGATTGATGCCTCTATTCTATTTGATTCTGGTTCCACACATTCCTTCGTGTCAGTTAGTTTTTCCAAACAGTTGCATTGCACATCTGAGAAAATAGAACCCTTGCATGTTGCCACACCTAGGGGTGGCAAAATATGACCCGACCCGTCAACCCGACCCGTGTTCGACCCGCCATAAACAGGTTCGGGTTTGGCCTAAACAGGTTCGGGTCGTAAACAGGTTGACCCGTTTAACCTGTTTATTAATTGGGTCGGATACGGGTTTTAAATGTCTTGACCCGTTTAACCCGTTTAACTCGTTTAGATTGTAATTGGGCTGCTGCCGTTCATCTAAGATCAGGTGGTTTATAATCACTAGGAGTTCTCACAAACCCTAGGTCCCTAACCCTTTTCTATTCGCCGTGCACTGTGCAGCCATGCGGCCGTGTCGTGCGAGGGCTTGGAGTTGGAAGCACCGAGCACGCGGGTCCGAGAGGAGGGGAAAATCGCCGCGGTTAGGAGGAGGGGAAGAAGATCGCCCCGAGTCTGAGAAGAGGGGAAGACGAAGATCCCCGCGGTTAGGAGGAGGGGAAGATCGCCGTGGTTAGTATTTAAATGTTCTCATAATTTCGCTACTGCCCCAATTTTTTATTTTTCTTTTCTTTTGTTTTTGGTTTCAATCGATCTAGGTTAAGCAAGTTTTGCAAGGATTTCTCACTTGATTTAGATTTTTATTCACAAGGTTCTGAAGATTTTCTTTTGGATCAGCAGTTCTTCCGATGAAGTGAGAGCTTCGTTACTTTTTTTCCTTCTTTGTGAAGTTGTTGCTCTTCTGGTCCTCGGTGTTCTCCGATTCCGGCTTCTTTCTTCAGTGGAGTGAGAGCTTGGAACCCTAGGATCGTTAGATCGGACGGCGGATCGGCCCAGAAAATAGAGTTGAGAACCGTTTCTTGGATAGGAGAGGTGATTTCATCCATCCATTTTCCGGAGTTAAATCATCGATTTTCTTTCTCTCTTTTTATATGCAATATTGCAATGCTACTTATTTTCTTACCCGGGTTTAAAATCCATACATTTGATTTCAACCTCCAACGTAGTAGCATTCAGGAAGGATTTAAGAAGATCGACTATTTGCTTTTTTTTTTTTTTTTTGACAACTTGATAAAATGACCAAGATACTGTTTTTTTTAAAAAAATGCTGATCCTATTCATCGACTTCTTTTTATTAAATTAATAAATATATTTGCTGGCTTTCAGGTGGAAGCTCCTGGAATTAGCTGGATCTCTCTCATTGCCGAAAGCAATTCCATTTACTTGGATCTTAAATAAGATTATCATCTACCTCATGTTTGTGAATCTGCACTGTAATACTAATTTGGTAAAAGGTGTGCTTTTTGCCTGGCGCTGATTGGAATTTTCTGAGATTTGGTAGCATGAGCACAAGACGGGGTTTTAATTTCCATTTGATATTATTTAAGTGTCATACGGTATTTTCTTGAGCATACTGCTACCCCAAGGATAGCACTAAATCCTTTAGCTGACCTATCAACTATGTGAGAACATTATCTGTTGTTTGATTTGAAGTACTGCTTTGTTTATTCCTTGAGAGCAGAGATCAATGAAATTCCATACCGCCTTGTGGTTGCTGGTCGATTTTTCTTCAACATGCGTGGTCTTTGAAACTTGTATTTGTGGAGGTTGGTTTTGTTGGTTGTTGTTAAATTTTGGCTTCCCCTGAGAAAGTTCTTAAGTTTGGCCTCTGGTTTATTCTTTGTGTCTTGCAGATAATATTATAGTAGTAATTCCCTCTGTGAAATCTTTCCTTTTTCTCTGTCTTTTGGACCTCTTCCATGCATAGATGTTGTTGAAGGATTGCTCCTTATTGCATTAACAGAGACCATCTCAATTTTATGGATAAGTGTCGCCTTAGTTATTGTTGTGTCTTGTTGTTTTTATTTTTATCTTTGTTGTTTTCTTGATTCATTGTGGTTATACTGTTGTAATTTAGGCTTGTTATGCTGTTTGTTTGTTATGCCATTTGTGTCCCTCGGTCAAATCAGTTTAACTTGTTATGTTTGGTCACTTTGTTTCTAAGATTCTGGTGTGGATTACATGCTATGTGCTAGTGTCACTGGGGTAGGTTCTGTATATTACTGGTCCACTACATTTCTTTCTTCTATCATATTATGTGAGTTGCTTCTGCTCATAAAACAAACTAAACTGTGTTCCATGGGTCTCTACTGCATATTGTTGTTTCAGCACTTTCTGTGCCTCTAAATCTTATGATTTACATTTGTTGCTTCACTAACCTCTCATGTATCTCAGATGCCTTTCATGATTTTCAAAAGCTTTGGATTATATTGACAAAATTGTCCTTGTCTTTTCTCCAGGATGCTTACGGGTACCATTTATGGATTACTGATGTTTGTCTTTGCTTGTTAAATTAGATAGAGATTGTACCAATAAGCTGCAACCTTACTTCAGTGAAGCGTGTCCTTTGCAGGCAAAAATTTTCAAGGTGAAATTGTTGTTAACATTGAAAGACTACTCAAGTGCTATTTCACTATTTCAGCGACTGGATACATACTTAAACAAGATGAAGATAATTTGGAGGCACTACTGCTTCGTGGCCATTCTTATTATTATCTCTCAGACCATGATGTTGCTACATGGTTTGACTTATGAAAATTCCTATACAGAATTACAGATATATGTAAAAGGTTTCAAACCTTGTGTCATATGTGTACTCTTTTGCACTTTGCTGCAATGATGTTCTCCTTTTATTTAAGCTGCAGTTATTAGCTCAACTCTGCAGATTATCACTTCCAAACATTTGCAATGTCTAATGTCTGCACATGTTTAACATTCTGTTGCATGCTAGAGCTAATTTATTCTAGTGCTTTTGGTATGCCAAGAAAAAGTGAACAAAAAGAACATGAAAGTTCAGAAGAAAGTTTAAGATGCAGGCAGTCCTATATCTATGTTGGTAACCATGCATATTGTTCAGATGTGATGTACTTTGCTAAAGGAAACAGATTAAATCCTAAAGGAAACAAAAATTAAAGCCTAAAGGAAACAAAAAGGGGCAAGCAATCTTTTTTTCAACTAATTTTCTTAATTACTGCAAACAGGTTAAACAGGTCGGGTCGGGTTGGGCAAATAGGTTAAACAGGTCGGGTTAGGATGGGTTGGGCTAAACAGGTTAAACAGGTCGGGTTGGGTTGGGCAAACAGGTTACCTGTTTATTAAACAGGTTAAACGGGTCGGGTCGGGTTACCTGTTTAATAAACAGGTCAGGTTCAGGTTGTAATTTCTGACCTGTTTAATAAACAGGTCAGGTTCAGGTTTATGATTTTCTGACCCGATCTGTATCTGACCCGACCTGTTTATGTCTGACCCGACCCGATTGCCACCCCTAGCCACACCCCTTCAAGAGACAGTGATAGTTGACACCAAATACAAGAACTGCATAATTCAGTTGGGAAGAAAAGAATTAGAAGCAAATCTTCTACAGCTGGACATGCATGATTTTGACATCATCTTGGGGATGGACTGGATGTCCCGGTATCATGCCCACATTGATTGTTACCATAAGAAAGTGGTATTCCGAATGCCAGGAGAACCAGAATTCTTCTTTCAGAATGACGATACGCCCCCTCAATGTAAGCCGACAGTACATTTCATTTCTTCCTTGCGAGCCATTAGAGCACTCAGAAAGGGGTGCACGGCTTACCTGGCATGTGTCACGGATACCCAAAAGGAAATCAAACTAGAAGATATTCCGGTAGTCAGAGAATATCCGGATGTTTTTCCTGAAGAGTTACCGGGACTACCCCCTGATCGAGAGGTCGAATTTACTATAGACCTCACCCCTGGAGCAGGACCTATCTCCAAGGCTCCTTATCGAATGGCCCTTGCTGAGCTCAGAGAATTAAAGACACAATTACAAGAGCTTTTGGATAAAAAGTTCATTCAACCCAGTGTGTCTCCATGGGGAGCTCCAGTACTGTTTGTAAAAAAGAAGGATGGGAGCATGCGGCTGTGCATCGATTACCGGGAACTGAACAAGATAACTATAAAGAACAAATATCCTCTGCCCCGGATCGACGACCTGTTTGACCAGCTGCAAAGTGCCCAAGTCTTCTCCAAGATAGATTTGCGGTCCGGTTACCATCAGTTAAAAATCAAGCCTGATGACGTGCCAAAGACTGCATTCCGAACCAGGTATGGGCATTACGAATTTCTGGTTATGCCATTCGGACTGTCCAATGCTCCAGCTGCTTTTATGGACTTAATGAACAGAGTCTTCAAGCAGAATTTAGATCAGTTTGTGATAGTCTTTATTGATGATATACTGATTTACTCAAGGAGCAGGGAAGAGCACGAAGTTCATTTAAGAATGGTACTACAGACCCTTCAGAAGAAAAAGTTATATGCCAAGCTGAGCAAATGCGAGTTCTGGTTGGGCAGCGTGGCATTCCTCGGTCACGTGATCTCCGGGGATGGGGTGTCAGTAGACCCTAAGAAAATAGAAGCAGTGGTAGATTGGCCTCATCCCACCAATGTCAAAGAAATTAGAAACTTTTTGGGACTGGCCGGGTATTACCGACGGTTTGTGGAAGGGTTTTTCAAAATAGCCACTCCCTTGACCCGATTAACCAAAAAACGGGCCAAGTTTATCTGGGACAGCAGTTGTGAGAAGAGCTTCCAGGAGTTAAAACAGAGGTTAGTGTCTGCTCCAATTTTAACTCTGCCATCCACAAATGGAGAATTTACTATTTATAGTGATGCTTCCAAAACCGGGCTAGGCTGTGTATTAATGCAAAATGGCAAGGTAGTAGCCTATGCCTCTAGACAGCTAAAGCCCTATGAGCAGAATTATCCAACCCACGACCTGGAGTTAGCTGCAGTGGTCTTTGCCCTGAAAATCTGGAGGCACTACCTTTATGGAGAGCATTGTGAAGTGTACACTGACCATAAGAGTTTAAAGTACATATTCACTCAGAAAGAATTGAATATGCGACAAAGAAGATGGTTGGAACTCCTAAAAGACTATGATTTGGATATCAAATATCATCCAGGCAAAGCTAATGTGGTGGCTGACGCTATAAGCAGAAAGTCAGCAGTAAGTTCATCTGCACTACTCACCACCCAGCCACAGGTTCAGAAAGATCTTGATAAGCTGCAGGTTGAAGTAATTGTACAAACTACAAAAAGTCTGCTGGCCACTCTAAGGATACAGCCGACACTGATCGACAGAATAAAGATCGCTCAGCAGTCTGACGCACGCACAGGTCAACTCAAGGATGAAGTGGAAAAAGGGTTACGACCCGAGCTCCAGATTCACTCAGATGGTACCCTGAGGTTCGGTCATCGATTGTATGTCCCAGCTGATGTGGAATTAAAGAAAGAAATTCTAGAAGAAGCCCACCAATCCCGCTTCTCCGTTCACCCCGGCAGTACCAAGATGTACAGGGACCTCCGAGAGCATTACTGGTGGAAGGGTATGAAAAGAGAAATAGCTGAGTATGTTGCCCGATGCATGACCTGTCAGCTGATAAAAGCAAAACACCAGAGGCCGGCAGGGTTACTAGAGCCATTGGAGATTCCAGAATGGAAATGGGAGCATATTACTATGGACTTTGTTACAGGGCTTCCAAGAATAGTAAAAAGGAATGACGCAGTGTGGGTGATTGTCGACCGCCTCACAAAGTCAGCTCACTTCCTACCCTTTAGGGTTGGAACCTCATTGGACAGGCTGGCCCAAGTGTACATTAATGAAATTGTGCGCCTACATGGAGTGCCAGTGAGCATCGTCTCTGATCGCGACCCCCGATTTGTATCCAGATTCTGGGGAAGCTTTCAGAAGGCCATGGGTACCGAATTGAGGCTCAGTACCGCATACCACCCCCAGACCGACGGTCAGTCAGAGTGAACAATACAGACCCTGGAAGACATGTTAAGAGCTTGTACCATGGACCTAGGTGGAGGCTGGGACGACCACATACCTCTGGTAGAGTTTGCCTACAACAACAGTTACCATTCCAGCATCCAAATGGCACCATATGAAGCTCTATATGGAAGGAAATGCCGATCTCCTCTGCATTGGGATGAGGTCGGAGAGCGAAAACTACTCGGTCCTGAATTGGTCCAGAGTGCTAGAGATAAGGTACTGCTAATAACGCGGAGACTACAAGCCGCTCAGGACAGACAGAAACGATGGGCTGACAAAGGCAGGAGAGAATTGGAATTTTTGGAGGGGAACTTTGTCTTCCTAAAAATTTCTCCGTCAAGGGGTGTTACCCGATTTGGGCGGCACGGTAAACTGAGTCCTCGCTACATCGGCCCATTCGAGGTTCTCGCTAAAGTGGGCAAGGTCGCCTACAAGCTGGCCCTACCTCCAGAGTTATCAGGAGTACACGACGTCTTTCACGTCTCCCTCCTACGCAGGTACATCCCAGATTCCAGCCATGTATTACAGTATGAACCCTTGCAGATAAATGAAGACCTGACCTATGAGGAAGCTCCTCTGCGCATCGTCGATAAGAAGGAGCAAATTCTTCGGAGGCGTACCATCCCTTATGTCAAAGTTCAGTGGGCCAACCACACTGAACGGGAAGCCACCTGGGAACTTGAAGAGGAGATGCGCCAAAGTTACCCCCAGCTCTTCGAAGATAGAGGTATGTATAATTTCGCGGACGAAATTTATTTTAAGGGGGATAGGATGTAATGTCCGGGCCCACAACCTACTAGGCCCAATAAGAAATAGGCCCAGTTAAGGGTTTGGGCCCAAATTTCACTGTGGGCAGTATTATTATAATGGTTAAAAAAAAAAAAACGAAGGGATAAGACCGACAGGGAAGGGTTACCTCACTCCCTGCTGGCAGCCGATGCCGGCGCGCCGGAGACAGGGGGCGGCGGCCAGTCCCAGAGCAGGGAGGAATGGAGAGGATGGGACCTCTTAGAGGGGGGGTCTCATCCTCTAAACAAATTATTTAAGCCTCTGCCGGCAACCCCAAGTGACAGACTGTTGGGAATTGTGTCCCAAAGCCAATTTTTTTGTAAGAATAATGTATATGTTTTATTTAATGAATAATAAAATCTATTCTGGCATTCTTTTCATCACAAGTGTTGCATCTTCAAATAGGAACTCCTGTGTATTGTGATGAAGTCCTTAGGACTAATTTAGTGGGTAAAGGAGGTTTTATCATTTAGTCCTTAAATTGGTTCGCGACCGATTGACAAGCTATTAATTAGACAATAGCTATGTCAAGTATAGGTCGTTGTATGCCATTTAGTTAGTTGTCCTCTTAACCAAGGAGTGTGGAGACACTGGTATGGCATATAGGTGAGATGTAGGAGTACATCGTCACTGAACAGTGACTCACCTGCGTAGCACTCTACTGTCGGGAGTTAGCTCGCAAAGCGTGTGGACATAAGTACCCCTTAGACCTGAGACTGTCACAGTGACTTGCAAGCAACTCACTGTACTTAGGCACTGGATGACCTGAATTTCTAATTCAGGGATCGGAAGGATGCTGGGTGCAGTCAAGTACTCGCAAAGTCTGTGTATGAGTCAAGATGGGATTGACCGCTCCAGATTTTAGGAGTTGATGTCTCACTGTATTTCAATTCAGTAAAACCTTGGCCAGGGTAAACCAAGTGATAGGTCACTTGATTTGATTATTTGAAATACACTATGGATGACCGGACCCAGAGGTCGACAGTCCACTCTGAGGTCATTTTGAGCATCGATGGTCATAGGGATGAATTATGCAACAACCATACGTCTAGGTTCTTGAATGTTGCTCTGCATATTCGACCTATCCGGACGTCGGGTATCATTGCTAGATGGTCACCTCGATTAGTGCATGGAGTAGTCCATGTACTACCGGCTTAGTGTTCGAACCTATCAGAGTCACGCACATAAGTCAAGTTAAGTAGGAAGGACTTGATCCAATTTAATTGAGAATTAAATTGTGGGTCATTTGAGATTTGGTTTTGTCTATGTTCAGCTAGCACTGAACATGAGGTACATACTGAATTTCATGGATGTGTATTTAATTATGTCTGTATTCTGGCTTAATCAAGTTTCAATTAATGTAATTGAAATTGATTTGGACTCATTTGTTGAGTTTGGTTTTGAATTGGATGAATTGGGCTTAATGATGATTTTATTAGAATTTATTCCATATTTATTCTAGTCCAAGTGTGACTTGGATTGATCTGAAAATTGAACTAATTGGAGTTCACATGAATCAGATTCATGTGGAATTTTTCCGGATCCAAAATCTTTCAAATTGGTCTTCAATTTGGTTTAGAACCAATGATGGACCCAAGCCCATTTGAATTAACCCATTTAAGAAAAGTCAAATTTGATGGAAATTTACTTGTTTGCCCCTCTAATTGAATGACACGTTCTGGTTTCTTCCTCGGTTCAGTGGACCAATCTTTCTGCAAACCTTCTCCCGTGGACCGCGTTCTTCTTCTTCTTCCGAACACATCGAAGGCCGCTTGATCTTCCCTCTTTCGGCTACCATTTGAAGATCCGAAGAGACGTGTCTCTTCGGTTTTGAAACCTCTTTAATATAGGACTGATTTAATTGAAATCAAACGGTTCAAAAAATTCAATAAAATCATGAAACGTTTGGCGTTCACTCTTCCCTTTTGGCGTTTTCTCTTCCCTGGTTCAGCCTTGTCTTTGCCTATAAATAGGCTAGCTTTCTCTTCATTCTGAGCTAGAGATTTTAACTGGGGAGAGGGGAGATTCATGATCTTTTGAGTAGCCTGTAAAAGAGAGAAAAAGGAAACGGAAAGAAAGAGGAAAAGAAAGAAAAAGAAAAAGGGAAGAAGGAATTTTTTGAAATTCTTTTCTTCCAGGGGTTTATTTGCAAAAGGGTTTTTGCACTATACAGACATCATCCTACCTTCCTGCATTTCTTGGCGTGCGTGTGAAGTAGAGGGTCCGTACATCCGGGCCTCACATAGCACCAGATCCATCAGTACCAGATCCGGCACCAGATCCAGTTCCAGATCCAGTTCCCGATCCAGTACCAGATCTAGCATCTGATCCAGTATCTGATCCAGCACTTGGCCCTGTACCAGATTCTGTTCCTGAGTACCTTGACCATCTTCCGCTGCGGGATCGAGGTATGGTAAACATAATATAGTTATGTTATTTATTTATACCTGTTATAAATAAATAGATAAAATTTTAAAACTGATTTTCTGACCTGGCATCCGATTTTATCGGATTTTGCGGGAAATTTTTCCTTCAATTGGTATCAGAGCCAGGTTGGCCGATGGAATTGGCCTATAATATCTAGAATTATGCATGATTTAATTTTTAAATTTAGATTAGATCTAGATTTATTGATAAAATATCAATCTTGTGCTGAATTATAAGGTTGTCCTGCTATAAGGTTAACCCCTTATAGTGAAAAGGTTGTCCTAGCACAAAATTGAGATTAATTTGTATCATAAAATAAATAGTTTATTTTTGTGAAATTATGCATAATTGATGTTTATGAAATTTCAGTTTTAAATTTATTATGACCACAAAGTTTCAATATAAATTGTTTATATTTGGAATAAATTGACACCTTGAATCCATGATCATAATACATTTAATAAAGAATTAAATGTTGAATTTAAAATTTGAAATTTGAATTTCAAATAAAGATTTAAAATTCAAAATTTGAAATTCGAATTAAAATTTAAATTTGAACATGGGTTTTGGGGCATGGGTTAGCACAATCAGATTAGTTGATTAGGTTAGACCTAATGTTAGAATTGAATTGGAATCAATAGTTGTATTAGACTAAATTCATTTTTCTAATTTGATCAAACTCAATAGTTTAGTTGATCATGTCCAAACACTTCAATTGGATCTGATTGTGGCTCAGTGGTCGAGCCTGAGTTCTCAATGACTATCTAAATCAACTTGACATACCATTTGGTGTCTAAGGCAAGTTGGATCTACGGTTATTAATTGGGGCTACCTCTTTCCTGGCCAACTCTGTTGGTGTCCAGGAAAGACGGTTAATGGCGGAACCCTCCCGTGATCTCTCTTACCTGGCCAATGTGGTCGTTCAAGTTTTGATTTAGATATCTTGAGACTTGGTACTCACCCATGTCAATAAGGAAATCAGTATGACTGATTTAGATGTCCATAGACCAATGAAATTCTATGTCCTCTATATGACTCAGTGCAGTCAGTGGGAGGATATAGAATTATCGGTCTCTCTAAAATCCTCTAAATTATTAGGTCCTTAAAATAATATAGTTATATAGATAACTAGGTCATAGCCTCCCATTAAAATGGATGATAATTGGTCCAGTATTTCAGTTGGACATGCAGGACGCTTCCGTCTGGTGTTCATCTGAATATTGGAATTATCCTTCATTATATGATAGCTCTTTGAGCTATCTGATTGTGATTAGGTTGGCCGAGCTTTCCTCGGGCCTGATCATACATTAGGTAGTGTCATCGAGTTAGTTCATTAATGGTTGGATCTGACCAGGATTTTCAGTGGAGGCCTCCGCCTACTGATTACCACCTGGGGCAAAATAAAATACTAGAAATTATTTAGAGAAATAATTGGTAATGTACCTACCCTTAGATGCATATGGGTTGGCCGAGCTTTCCTCGGGCCTGTATACAGTCCATGTGGATTCTAGTACGCGCTAAGGAATTAAAGTAATTCCTCGAATTAAAGGTAGAGGCTAAAAATTTGACTAAAATAGTGGGAGAAATCTTTAGACTGAAGTCCAAGTCTTTAGAATTAAAATAAATCATATACTAATTAGCTCTGGTTTTTTCCTTTCAGATATGGCTAACTCTTTGTCCCTCCGAACACTCTTAGACAACGATAAACTTAATGGACCTAACTTCGATAGCTGGTATCGGAAGTTGAAAATTGTATTAGAGCACGAGCGGATCCTATATGTGATATTGGATCCAGCACCTGAGGAACCTGCAGCAAATGCACCACGTGCAATCAGAGACGCTTATCAGAAGTGGCTTAATGATCGCACTACCGTACGCTGCATCATGAGGGCTTCGATGAATGACGAATTTAGTCGTAAATTCGAAGAAGCACAGCCTGTGGAAATATTTCAAATGTTGAAAGAGTCTTTCGGGACACCTGATGATGTCGAACGACATAAGACCTCCTGTGCGATTTTCAATGCCCGCACGAGGGAAGGGGAATCAATCACAGAACATGTATTGTACATGGTCGAGAAAATTGATCTCCTGAGTAAACTTGGTTTTTCTTTGCACGAGTAATTGGGCAAGGATGCTATTTTGAACTCACTTCCCAAATCCTACCTGACCTTCCTTAGTCATTATAGAATGACTAAACCTGCAGTATCCTATCATGGATTGCTAGGTTTACTGCAGACCTATGAGAAGGATCACCAACTCTTTAAGGGGTCGGTGAATATGGTGGGTGGAACTTCTGCAGGTCGTTCTTCCTTTAAGAAAGGAAAGAAAAAGAAGGTAAATAAAGTTCGTGCTAGGGCTTCTAAGCCCAAACAGACTATGAAGCAGAAATCTGATCAGAGTAAGGCAGAATGCTTCTTCTGCAAGAAGCAGGGTCACTGGAAGCGGAACTGTCCGGCTTATTTAGCGTCCCTTGATCCAAATAGGCCAAAGAAGAAAATGCAGCAAACAGTTGCTGCACAAGGTAATTATATGATAACACCTTGTAATTTTTTTGTTTATGATTCTACTACCTGGGTATTGGATACCGGAAGTCCAATTAATATTTGCAATTCTTTGCAGGGACTTCAAGTAAGTAGAAGATTCAAGAACGGCGATCGATTCCTAAATGTTGGTGATGGAAGATCTGTTCCAGTCCTAGCTTTAGGAGTCATTGAGTTGTTTTTTGAGTCTGGAGTAGTTATGTTAGATGATTGTCACTTTTGTCCAGCATTCTTGATGAATGTCATCTCTGTAGGCTTTTTGGCCAAGAATGGTTATACCTTTTATATAAATGAAAAATTTTGTGATATCATTTTGAATGATACTAAAATTTTCAGTGGACAAATGAAATATGGCATTTATACTCTATCATTGCCTGTGAATGTAATGTACACATCTAATAAACACCCTAAATTAGATAAAGTCAATGAAACCTATTTATGGCATTGCCGGCTTGGTCATATAAACAAAAACAGGATAAACAGGTTAGCCCAACAAGGCATTTTAGAAATCAATGATTGTGAATCATTGCCAACTTGTGAATCCTGTCTTCTGGGTAAAATGACCAAGTCACCTTTTTCAGGAAAGGGTGAACGAGCCAGCGAT
Source organism: Phoenix dactylifera (assembly GCF_051530095.1). Lineage (NCBI taxonomy): Eukaryota > Viridiplantae > Streptophyta > Magnoliopsida > Arecales > Arecaceae > Phoenix > Phoenix dactylifera. Next base: position 14,421,405 of record NC_143192.1, read on the forward strand.
GTTCTTGGCCTCATACATACTGATGTATGTGGACCTATGAACGTAAGTGCCAAAGGTGGTTATGCCTACTTCATAACCTTCACAGATGACCTATCCAGGTTTGGGTATGTCTACCTGATGAAGCATAAGTCGGAATCATTTGAAATGTTCAAACGATTTCGTAATGAAGTAGAAAAACAGACTGGAAAGAGTATTAAGATCCTTCGGTCAGACCGAGGAGGAGAATACCTTTCCGGTGATTTCTTGACTTATCTAGAGGAGAATGGGATTCTCTCACAATGGACCCCTCCAGGAACACCTCAGCACAATGGTGTATCCGAAAGGAGGAATCGAACTCTGTTAGACATGGTTCGATCCATGATGGGGTTTACTAGTCTGCCTCTATCTTTTTGGGGTTATGCTTTAGAGTCTGCGTGTATAATACTAAATAAGGTTCCAAGTAAGTCTGTTGAGAAGACTCCATATGAGATATGGACTGGGCGTAAGCCGACACTTTCATACCTTAGGGTTTGGGGATGTCCGGCTTATGTTAAACGTTCTCAAACTGACAAACTGGGTCCTAGGTCCGATAAGTGTTATTTTGTAGGGTACCCCAAGCAAACTAGGGGTTATTACTTTTACCTTCCTAATGAACAAAAGGTGTTCGTAGGACTTAAGGCAACATTTTTGGAAAAGGAATTCCTTGGTGAAGGAATTGTTGCCTCTAAGGTTGAACTTAGTGAAGTTCAGCAGGTGGAAGATTTAACACAATCTACTGAACCCACAGAATCGGTTTTGATTAGATCAAACCCGGAGCCCAATGTAGAAGCACCATTAAGGCGATCCGGTAGAGTACCGCATCAAGTGGATAGATACTACGGTTTCTTGGTCCATGACGCGGATCCTATTGAGCTCGATGAGAACAATGAGGATCCGATCACCTATATGGATGCTATGCAGAGGTCCGACTCTGAGTTGTGGCTTAATGCCATGAAATCCGAAATGGAGTCTATGGAAATCAATAGTGTATGGACACTAGTTGATCCACCCGAAGGGATAAAACCCATAGGGTGCAAATGGATCTTCAAAAGAAAGAGAGGCGCAGACGGAAAGGTGGAGACCTATAAAGCCCGTCTGGTTGCCAAGGGATATCGTCAACGTTATGGTATTGATTATGACGAAACTTCTTCCCCTGTGGCAATGCTAAAATCTATTCGGATCATGCTAGCTATAGCAGCATATATGGATTATGAAATCTGGCAAATGGATGTGAAAACAGCTTTTCTAAATGGAGAGCTGGAAGAAGAGGTGTATATGATACAACCTGAGGGTTTCACATCCATAGACGAGTCCAAAGTATGCAAGCTACAAAAGTCCATTTATGGACTTAAGCAAGCTTCTCGAAGTTGGAACATACGTTTCGATAAAACTATCAAAACATATGGCTTCGTTAAGAACGAAGAAGAACCTTGTGTCTACAAGTGGGTTAACGGTTCAGTGATCACATTTCTTGTGTTGTATGTGGATGACATTCTCTTAATTGGGAATGACATTCCTGCATTACAAAATGTGAAACTCTGGCTGTCATCACAGTTCTCCATGAAGGATCTGGGAGAAGCATCCTACATCCTAGGGATGAAAATCTATAGAGATAGATCTAAGAGGTTGCTTGGATTGTCCCAATCCACGTACATCGACACTATGTTGAAGCGGTTCAACATGGAGCATTCCAAGAAGGGCTATCTTCCGATAGGCCAAGGAATTTCTCTCTCTAAGAAAGATTGTCCGACAACTTCCGAAGAAAGAGAGCGTATGAGTAGAATCCCATATGCTTCTGCAGTAGGTTCTATTATGTACGCCATGACATGTACAAGACCGGATGTTGCTTACTCACTAGCAGTAGCGAGTAGGTATCAGTCTGATCCGGGTGAGAACCATTGGAAGGTGGTGAAAACCATCCTTAAGTATTTAAGAAATACTAAGGACCAATGGTTAATCTATGGAGAATCTGACTTAAAACTTGTGGGGTTTACAGACTCTAGTTTTCAGTCAGACCATGATGACAGTAAGAGTATGTCAGGATTTGTGTTTACCCTGAATGGAGGAGCAGTCTGCTGGAAAAGTTCCAAGCAGCATTCAGTAGCCGATTCCGTATGCGAAGCAGAGTATGTTGCTGCATCAGATGCGGCAAAGGAAGCTGTTTGGATCAAGAAGTTTGTAAATCAACTTGGTGTTGCTCCCTCAATCAACGGTCCAGTTCTTTTGTATTGTGACAATACTGGAGCCATTGCACAAGCAAAGGAGCCAAAGTCCCACCATAGAACCAAGCACATTCTGCGTCGCTACCACCTTGTACGAGAAATCGTGGAACGAGGTGACGTCAATCTTCAAAAGATCGATGGAAAGGAGAACCTAGCTGACCCATTCACTAAAGCCCTTTCTGTAAAGGAGTTCGATTATCACAAATCGAAGATGGGTATTAGATACTGTACAAATTGGCTTTAGTTCAAGTGGGAGTTGTTGGGAATTGTGTCCCAAAGCCAATTTTTTTGTAAGAATAATGTATATGTTTTATTTAATGAATAATAAAATCTATTCTGGCATTCTTTTCATCACAAGTGTTGCATCTTCAAATAGGAACTCCTGTGTATTGTGATGAAGTCCTTAGGACTAATTTAGTGGGTAAAGGAGGTTTTATCATTTAGTCCTTAAATTGGTTCGCGACCGATTGACAAGCTATTAATTAGACAATAGCTATGTCAAGTATAGGTCGTTGTATGCCATTTAGTTGGTTGTCCTCTTAACCAAGGAGTGTGGAGACACTGGTATGGCATATAGGTGAGATGTAGGAGTACATCGTCACTGAACAGTGACTCACCTGCGTAGCACTCTACTGTCGGGAGTTAGCTCGCAAAGCGTGTGGACATAAGTACCCCTTAGACCCGAGACTGTCACAGTGACTTGCAAGCAACTCACTGTACTTAGGCACTGGATGACCTGAATTTCTAATTCAGGGATCGGAAGGATGCTGGGTGCAGTCAAGTACTCGCAAAGTCTGTGTATGAGTCAAGATGGGGATTGACCGCTCCAGATTTTAGGAGTTGATGTCTCACTGTATTTCAATTCAGTAAAACCTTGGCCAGGGTAAACCAAGTGATAGGTCACTTGATTTGATTATTTGAAATACACTATGGATGACCGGACCCAGAGGTCAACAGTCCACTCTGAGGTCATTTTGAGCATCGATGGTCATAGGGATGAATTATGCAACAACCATACGTCTAGGTTCTTGAATGTTGCTCTGCATATTCGACCTATCCGGACGTCGGGTATCATTGCTAGATGGTCACCTCGATTAGTGCATGGAGTAGTCCATGTACTACCGGCTTAGTGTTCGAACCTATCGGAGTCACGCACATAAGTCAAGTTAAGTAGGAAGGACTTGATCCAATTTAATTGAGAATTAAATTGTGGGTCATTTGAGATTTGGTTTTGTCTATGTTCAGCTAGCACTGAACATGAGGTACATACTGAATTTCATGGATGTGTATTTAACTATGTCTGTATTCTGGCTTAATCAAGTTTCAATTAATGTAATTGAAATTGATTTGGACTCATTTGTTGAGTTTGGTTTTGAATTGGATGAATTGGACTTAATGATGATTTTATTAGAATTTATTCCATATTTATTCTAGTCCAAGTGTGACTTGGATTGATCTGAAAATTGAACTAATTGGAGTTCACATGAATCAGATTCATGTGGAATTTTTCCGGATCCAAAATCTTTCAAATTGGTCTTCAATTTGGTTTAGAACCAATGATGGACCCAAGCCCATTTGATTCAGCCCATTTGAATTAACCCATTTAAGAAAAGTCAAATTTGATGGAAATTTACTTGTTTGCCCCTCTAATTGAATGACACGTTCTGGTTTCTTCCTCGGTTCAGTGGACCAATCTTTCTGCAAACCTTCTCCCGTGGACCGCGTTCTTCTTCTTCTTCCGAACACATCGAAGGCCGCTTGATCTTCCCTCTTTCGGCTACCATTTGAAGATCCGAAGAGACGTGTCTCTTCGGTTTTGAAACCTCTTTAATATAGGACTGATTTAATTGAAATCAAACGGTTCAAAAAATTCAATAAAATCATGAAACGTTTGGCGTTCACTCTTCCCTTTTGGCGTTTTCTCTTCCCTGGTTCAGCCTTGTCTTTGCCTATAAATAGGCTAGCTTTCTCTTCATTCTGAGCTAGAGATTTTATCTGGGGAGAGGGGAGATTCATGATCTTTTGAGTAGCCTGTAAAAGAGAGAAAAAGGAAACGGAAAGAAAGAGGAAAAGAAAGAAAAAGAAAAAGGGAAGAAGGAATTTTTTGAAATTCTTTTCTTCCAGGGGTTTATTTGCAAAAGGGTTTTTGCACTATACAGACATCATCCTACCTTCCTGCATTTCTTGGCGTGCGTGTGAAGTAGAGGGTCCGTACATCCGGGCCTCGCATAGCACCAGATCCATCAGTACCAGATCCGGCACCAGATCCAGTTCCAGATCCAGTTCCCGATCCAGTACCAGATCTAGCATCTGATCCAGTATCTGATCCAGCACTTGGCCCTGTACCAGATTCTGTTCCTGAGTACCTTGACCATCTTCCGCTGCGGGATCGAGGTATGGTAAACATAATATAGTTATGTTATTTATTTATACCTGTTATAAATAAATAGATAAAATTTTAAAACTGATTTTCTGACCTGGCATCCGATTTTATCGGATTTTGCGGGAAATTTTTCCTTCAATTGGTATCAGAGCCAGGTTGGCCGATGGAATTGGCCTATAATATCTAGAATTATGCATGATTTAATTTTTAAATTTAGATTAGATCTAGATTTATTGATAAAATATCAATCTTGTGCTGAATTATAAGGTTGTCCTGCTATAAGGTTAACCCCTTATAGTGAAAAGGTTGTCCTAGCACAAAATTGAGATTAATTTGTATCATAAAATAAATAGTTTATTTTTGTGAAATTATGCATAATTGATGTTTATGAAATTTCAGTTTTAAATTTATTATGACCACAAAGTTTCAATATAAATTGTTTATATTTGGAATAAATTGACACCTTGAATCCATGATCATAATACATTTAATAAAGAATTAAATGTTGAATTTAAAATTTGAAATTTGAATTTCAAATAAAGATTTAAAATTCAAAATTTGAAATTCGAATTAAAATTTAAATTTGAACATGGGTTTTGGGGCATGGGTTAGCACAATCAGATTAGTTGATTAGGTTAGACCTAATGTTAGAATTGAATTGGAATCAATAGTTGTATTAGACTAAATTCATTTTTCTAATTTGATCAAACTCAATAGTTTAGTTGATCATGTCCAAACACTTCAATTGGATCTGATTGTGGCTCAGTGGTCGAGCCTGAGTTCTCAATGACTATCTAAATCAACTTGACATACCATTTGGTGTCTAAGGCAAGTTGGATCTACGGTTATTAATTGGGGCTACCTCTTTCCTGGCCAACTCTGTTGGTGTCTAGGAAAGACGGTTAATGGCGGAACCCTCCCGTGATCTCTCTTACCTGGCCAATGTGGTCGTTCAAGTTTTGATTTAGATATCTTGAGACTTGGTACTCACCCATGTCAATAAGGAAATCAGTATGACTGATTTAGATGTCCATAGACCAATGAAATTCTATGTCCTCTATATGACTCAGTGCAGTCAGTGGGAGGATATAGAATTATCGGTCTCTCTAAAATCCTCTAAATTATTAGGTCCTTAAAATGATATAGTTATATAGATAACTAGGTCATAGCCTCCCATTAAAATGGATGATAATTGGTCCAGTATTTCAGTTGGACATGCAGGACGCTTCCGTCTGGTGTTCATCTGAATATTGGAATTATCCTTCATTATATGATAGCTCTTTGAGCTATCTGATTGTGATTAGGTTGGCCGAGCTTTCCTCGGGCCTGATCATACATTAGGTAGTGTCATCGAGTTAGTTCATTAATGGTTGGATCTGACCAGGATTTTCAGTGGAGGCCTCCGCCTACTGATTACCACCTGGGGCAAAATAAAATACTAGAAATTATTTAGAGAAATAATTGGTAATGTACCTACCCTTAGATGCATATGGGTTGGCCGAGCTTTCCTCGGGCCTGTATACAGTCCATGTGGATTCTAGTACCCGCTAAGGAATTAAAGTAATTCCTCGAATTAAAGGTAGAGGCTAAAAATTTGACTAAAATAGTGGGAGAAATCTTTAGATTGAAGTCCAAGTCTTTAGAATTAAAATAAATCATATACTAATTAGCTCTGGTTTTTTCCTTTCAGATATGGCTAACTCTTTGTCCCTCCGAACACTCTTAGACAACGATAAACTTAATGGACCTAACTTCGATAGCTGGTATCGGAAGTTGAAAATTGTATTAGAGCACGAGCGGATCCTATATGTGATATTGGATCCAGCACCTGAGGAACCTGCAGCAAATGCACCACGTGCAATCAGAGACGCTTATCAGAAGTGGCTTAATGATCGCACTACCGTACGCTGCATCATGAGGGCTTCGATGAATGACGAATTTAGTCGTAAATTCGAAGAAGCACAGCCTGTGGAAATATTTCAAATGTTGAAAGAGTCTTTCGGGACACCTGATGATGTCGAACGACATAAGACCTCCTGTGCGATTTTCAATGCCCGCACGAGGGAAGGGGAATCAATCACAGAACATGTATTGTACATGGTCGAGAAAATTGATCTCCTGAGTAAACTTGGTTTTTCTTTGCACGAGTAATTGGGCAAGGATGCTATTTTGAACTCACTTCCCAAATCCTACCTGACCTTCCTTAGTCATTATAGAATGACTAAACCTGCAGTATCCTATCATGGATTGCTAGGTTTACTGCAGACCTATGAGAAGGATCACCAACTCTTTAAGGGGTCGGTGAATATGGTGGGTGGAACTTCTGCAGGTCGTTCTTCCTTTAAGAAAGGAAAGAAAAAGAAGGTAAATAAAGTTCGTGCTAGGGCTTCTAAGCCCAAACAGACTATGAAGCAGAAATCTTATCAGAGTAAGGCAGAATGCTTCTTCTGCAAGAAGCAGGGTCACTGGAAGCGGAACTGTCCGGCTTATTTAGCGTCCCTTGATCCAAATAGGCCAAAGAAGAAAATGCAGCAAACAGTTGCTGCACAAGGTAATTATATGATAACACCTTGTAATTTTTCTGTTTATGATTCTACTACCTGGGTATTGGATACCGGAAGTCCAATTAATATTTGCAATTCTTTGCAGGGACTTCAAGTAAGTAGAAGATTCAAGAACGGCGATCGATTCCTAAATGTTGGTGATGGAAGATCTGTTCCAGTCCTAGCTTTAGGAGTCATTGAGTTGTTTTTTGAGTCTGGAGTAGTTATGTTAGATGATTGTCACTTTTGTCCAGCATTCTTGATGAATGTCATCTCTATAGGCTTTTTGGCCAAGAATGGTTATACCTTTTATATAAATGAAAGATTTTGTGATATCATTTTGAATGATACTAAAATTTTCAGTGGACAAATGAAATATGGCATTTATACTCTATCATTGCCTGTGAATGTAATGTACACATCTAATAAACACCCTAAATTAGATAAAGTCAATGAAACCTATTTATGGCATTGCCGGCTTGGTCATATAAACAAAAACAGGATAAACAGGTTAGCCCAACAAGGCATTTTAGAAATCAATGATTGTGAATCATTGCCAACTTGTGAATCCTGTCTTCCGGGTAAAATGACCAAGTCACCTTTTTCAGGAAAGGGTGAACGAGCCAGCGATGTTCTTGGCCTCATACATACTGATGTATGTGGACCTATGAACGTAAGTGCCAAAGGTGGTTATGCCTACTTCATAACCTTCACAGATGACCTATCCAGGTTTGGGTATGTCTATCTGATGAAGCATAAGTCGGAATCATTTGAAATGTTCAAACGATTTCGTAATGAAGTAGAAAAACAGACTGGAAAGAGTATTAAGATCCTTCGGTCAGACCGAGGAGGAGAATACCTTTCCGGTGATTTCTTGACTTATCTAGAGGAGAATGGGATTCTCTCACAATGGACCCCTCCAGGAACACCTCAGCACAATGGTGTATCCGAAAGGAGGAATCGAACTCTGTTAGACATGGTTCGATCCATGATGGGGTTTACTAGTCTGCCTCTATCTTTTTGGGGTTATGCTTTAGAGTCTGCGTGTATAATACTAAATAAGGTTCCAAGTAAGTCTGTTGAGAAGACACCATATGAAATATGGACTGGGCGTAAGCCGACACTTTCATACCTTAGGGTTTGGGGATGTCCGGCTTATGTTAAACGTTCTCAAACTGACAAACTGGGTCCTAGGTCCGATAAGTGTTATTTTGTAGGGTACCCCAAGCAAACTAGGGGTTATTACTTTTACCTTCCTAATGAACAAAAGGTGTTCGTAGGACTTAAGGCAACATTTTTGGAAAAGGAATTCCTTGGTGAAGGAATTGTTGCCTCTAAGGTTGAACTTAGTGAAGTTCAGCAGGTGGAAGATTTAACACAATCTACTGAACCCACAGAATCGGTTTTGATTAGATCAAACCCGGAGCCCAATGTAGAAGCACCATTAAGGCGATCCGGTAGAGTACCGCATCAAGTGGATAGATACTACGGTTTCTTGGTCCATGACGCGGATCCTATTGAGCTCGATGAGAACAATGAGGATCCGATCACCTATATGGATGCTATGCAGAGGTCCGACTCTGAGTTGTGGCTTAATGCCATGAAATCCGAAATGGAGTCTATGGAAAACAATAGTGTATGGACACTAGTTGATCCACCCGAAGGGATAAAACCCATAGGGTGCAAATGGATCTTCAAAAGAAAGAGAGGCGCAGACGGAAAGGTGGAGACCTATAAAGCCCGTCTGGTTGCCAAGGGATATCGTCAACGTTATGGTATCGATTATGACGAAACTTTTTCCCCTGTGGCAATGCTAAAATCTATTCGGATCATGCTAGCTATAGCAGCATATATGGATTATGAAATCTGGCAAATGGATGTGAAAACAGCTTTTCTAAATGGAGAGCTGGAAGAAGAGGTGTATATGATACAACCTGAGGGTTTCACATCCATAGACGAGTCCAAAGTATGCAAGCTACAAAAGTCCATTTATGGACTTAAGCAAGCTTCTCGAAGTTGGAACATACGTTTCGATAAAACTATCAAAACATATGGCTTCGTTAAGAACGAAGAAGAACCTTGTGTCTACAAGTGGGTTAACGGTTCAGTGATCACATTTCTTGTGTTGTATGTGGATGACATTCTTTTAATTGGGAATTACATTTCTGCATTACAAAATGTGAAACTCTGGCTGTCATCACAGTTCTCCATGAAGGATCTGGGAGAAGCATCCTACATCCTAGGGATGAAAATCTATAGAGATAGATCTAAGAGGTTGCTTGGATTGTCCCAATCCACGTACATCGACACTATGTTGAAGCGGTTCAACATGGAGCATTCCAAGAAGGGCTATCTTCCGATAGGCCAAGGAATTTCTCTCTCTAAGAAAGATTGTCCGACAACTTCCGAAGAAAGAGAGCGTATGAGTAGAATCCCATATGCTTCTGCAGTAGGTTCTATTATGTACGCCATGACATGTACAAGACCGAATGTTGCTTACTCACTAGCAGTAGCGAGTAGGTATCAGTCTGATCCGGGTGAGAACCATTGGAAGGTGGTGAAAACCATCCTTAAGTATTTAAGAAATACTAAGGACCAATGGTTAATCTATGGAGAATCTGACTTAAAACTTGTGGGGTTTACAGACTCTAGTTTTCAGTCAGACCATGATGACAGTAAGAGTATGTCAGGATTTGTGTTTACCCTGAATGGAGGAGCAGTCTGCTGGAAAAGTTCCAAGCAGCATTCAGTAGCCGATTCCGTATGCGAAGCAGAGTATGTTGCTGCATCAGATGCGGCAAAGGAAGCTGTTTGGATCAAGAAGTTTGTAAATCAACTTGGTGTTGCTCCCTCAATCAACGGTCCAGTTCTTTTGTATTGTGACAATACTGGAGCCATTGCACAAGCAAAGGAGCCAAAGTCCCACCATAGAACCAAGCACATTCTGCGTCGCTACCACCTTGTACGAGAAATCGTGGAACGAGGTGACGTCAATCTTCAAAAGATCGATGGAAAGGAGAACCTAGCTGACCCATTCACTAAAGCCCTTTCTGTAAAGGAGTTCGATTATCACAAATCGAAGATGGGTATTAGATACTGTACAAATTGGCTTTAGTTCAAGTGGGAGTTGTTGGGAATTGTGTCCCAAAGCCAATTTTTTTGTAAGAATAATGTATATGTTTTATTTAATGAATAATAAAATCTATTCTGGCATTCTTTTCATCACAAGTGTTGCATCTTCAAATAGGAACTCCTGTGTATTGTGATGAAGTCCTTAGGACTAATTTAGTGGGTAAAGGAGGTTTTATCATTTAGTCCTTAAATTGGTTCGCGACCGATTGACAAGCTATTAATTAGACAATAGCTATGTCAAGTATAGGTCGTTGTATGCCATTTAGTTGGTTGTCCTCTTAACCAAGGAGTGTGGAGACACTGGTATGGCATATAGGTGAGATGTAGGAGTACATCGTCACTGAACAGTGACTCACCTGCGTAGCACTCTACTGTCGGGAGTTAGCTCGCAAAGCGTGTGGACATAAGTACCCCTTAGACCTGAGACTGTCACAGTGACTTGCAAGCAACTCACTGTACTTAGGCACTGGATGACCTGAATTTCTAATTCAGGGATCGGAAGGATGCTGGGTGCAGTCAAGTACTCGCAAAGTCTGTGTATGAGTCAAGATGGGATTGACCGCTCCAGATTTTAGGAGTTGATGTCTCACTGTATTTCAATTCAGTAAAACCTTGGCCAGGGTAAACCAAGTGATAGGTCACTTGATTTGATTATTTGAAATACACTATGGATGACCGGACCCAGAGGTCGACAGTCCACTCTGAGGTCATTTTGAGCATCGATGGTCATAGGGATGAATTATGCAACAACCATACGTCTAGGTTCTTGAATGTTGCTCTGCATATTCGACCTATCCGGACGTCGGGTATCATTGCTAGATGGTCACCTCGATTAGTGCATGGAGTAGTCCATGTACTACCGGCTTAGTGTTCGAACCTATCGGAGTCACGCACATAAGTCAAGTTAAGTAGGAAGGACTTGATCCAATTTAATTGAGAATTAAATTGTGGGTCATTTGAGATTTGGTTTTGTCTATGTTCAGCTAGCACTGAACATGAGGTACATACTGAATTTCATGGATGTGTATTTAATTATGTCTGTATTCTGGCTTAATCAAGTTTCAATTAATGTAATTGAAATTGATTTGGACTCATTTGTTGAGTTTGGTTTTGAATTGGATGAATTGGGCTTAATGATGATTTTATTAGAATTTATTCCATATTTATTCTAGTCCAAGTGTGACTTGGATTGATCTGAAAATTGAACTAATTGGAGTTCACATGAATCAGATTCATGTGGAATTTTTCCGGATCCAAAATCTTTCAAATTGGTCTTCAATTTGGTTTAGAACCAATGATGGACCCAAGCCCATTTGATTCAGCCCATTTGAATTAACCCATTTAAGAAAAGTCAAATTTGATGGAAATTTACTTGTTTGCCCCTCTAATTGAATGACACGTTCTGGTTTCTTCCTCGGTTCAGTGGACCAATCTTTCTGCAAACCTTCTCCCGTGGACCGCGTTCTTCTTCTTCTTCCGAACACATCGAAGGCCGCTTGATCTTCCCTCTTTCGGCTACCATTTGAAGATCCGAAGAGACGTGTCTCTTCGGTTTTGAAACCTCTTTAATATAGGACTGATTTAATTGAAATCAAACGGTTCAAAAAATTCAATAAAATCATGAAACGTTTGGCGTTCACTCTTCCCTTTTGGCGTTTTCTCTTTCCTGGTTCAGCCTTGTCTTTGCCTATAAATAGGCTAGCTTTCTCTTCATTTTGAGCTAGAGATTTTATCTGGGGAGAGGGGAGATTCATGATCTTTTGAGTAGCCTGTAAAAGAGAGAAAAAGGAAACGGAAAGAAAGAGGAAAAGAAAGAAAAAGAAAAAGGGAAGAAGGAATTTTTTGAAATTCTTTTCTTCCAGGGGTTTATTTGCAAAAGGGTTTTTGCACTATACAGACATCATCCTACCTTCCTGCATTTCTTGGCGTGCGTGTGAAGTAGAGGGTCCGTACATCCGGGCCTCGCATAGCACCAGATCCATCAGTACCAGATCCGGCACCAGATCCAGTTCCAGATCCAGTTCCCGATCCAGTACCAGATCTAGCATCTGATCCAGTATCTGATCCAGCACTTGGCCCTGTACCAGATTCTGTTCCTGAGTACCTTGACCATCTTCCGCTGCGGGATCGAGGTATGGTAAACATAATATAGTTATGTTATTTATTTATACCTTTTATAAATAAATAGATAAAATTTTAAAACTGATTTTCTGACCTGGCATCCGATTTTATCGGATTTTGCGGGAAATTTTTCCTTCACAGACCCCCTAGAATACTGAACGAGAGAGTGAGAGAGCCGAAGCCTTGGAGCCGAAGGCAAAGGAGCCCTGAAGCTCCAAGAGGAAGGAGGGACTACCAGGGGGAGGTACTGCCCGACTGCAACCGGCCAAGGTAAGGAGCATTAGGGTAAGGGTTTAACAGGGGTAAAGAAATTCCACTGTGAGGTGCTCTTCCCCTCTGTGTCAACAGTGAAACAGAGGGGAGGAAACCGACACAGGGGAGGGAAAAAAGGCCTACAGTCCACTGGTCAGGCCGGACTCAAAGGTCGTGCGCCCGACGACCACCCGGGCCGAACCCAACCGGGCTCGGCCTGCGGATGAACTGGACACCGCGGCCTCGGCCGCCGGTACCCTGGAGTTCGGGGGGCAACCCGGGCCGCCAGATCTGGTCGGGACGACAACAGAGGCGGCCACAGGGCCGCCAGCCCCGGCCGGACCACCACCTCTTCTCCGGCAAGGGGTGGTGGTTCCGGAGGGAAGGACCGAAAAAAAAAAAAAAAGGAAAATGAACTCACCGGATCTTGAGGCTTCACCCCCTCCGGCCATACCTGGCTGTGGACGGAGCGGGTGGAGGCCCTCGGTTAAAGCCGGATTCCGACCCATCTCCGAACCCTTCCCCTCTCCGGCATCACTTCGGAGGGAGGAAGGGCTTCCCTTCCGCCGGTGCACCGGGGGGAAACCCCCACGTCGATCGGTGGATCGGGGGGAGCCTCGCCTCCCCGGCCGCCTGCAAGAGAAGAAAAGGGAAAAGGAGAGAGGGAAAGAAGGAAGAAAGACCGAGGCCGGAGGGAGCCGAGAGCTCGACTGGAGAGTAGGGTCTCGGCAGGGTCAACAAAGAAAGAAGGAAAGAGGGAGAGAGAGAGAGGGAAAGAGAGGGAGTGACCGAGAGGGGGAAGGCCACAGATCTGGCCGGAGGAGAAGAAGGGGAGCCGGAGGAGAGGGCCGGAAGCATGGGCTTCGGTGGGAGGTTGAAGGAGAGAACGAGAGAGAGAGGAGGAAACGGAGGAGAGAGGGGAGGAAGGTAGGTGAAGAGGCGGAAGCCTCTAGAAGGGGGGAGAAAGAAAACATGGTAACGGGTTTGCGGGTCGGATCTGAACCCGCAACCCGTTAAGCTTAAATAAATATATATATATATGTATATATGTGTGTATATATATATATATATAATTAGAATGGGTTAGGTGAACCCAATAAAACCAGACCCAGTCTATTTGGATGAACCCGGATGAGGGATGGGCTAAATTTCAGGTAGAAAAGGAAATAACATATTATTATTATGACATGATTGTAGGTGACTTAGGACTCGTCACCAGGACGCGGGAGACCTAGGAAAAAGGCAAATTACTGTAAGTAACTTGTTTTAATCTTGTTGTGAATCATGTATGTAAGTAGCCTGCCCTAATCTTTATGGATCATACATGAAATTTAATATGTTATGCATGTACTGTAGGCTAAGAACGATATGTGTATCTGACATGCTCTAGTTACACAAGATATGATGATATATGCTTTATATTCCGTTATGCCTACAAAATACTGGGATTACATTACATGCTAAGATGTGAGTTATGAAATATGAACATGGGTGGTACATGTCAGTCACATAATTCATAGTTGTGCACATATTATGTTTTCATAGCTCTTGTGATACATGCAAAATGAATTGAATTCCATATTATGATTTTTATTAGCATGAGTGTAAAGAATGATAATGGTTTGCTCTAGCGGCATATTGCTTGTAAAGGGGTACCTAAGAACTCCTATTGCTACGGGCCGAATGCAACTGAGCCGGCCTTGCCAGTGGCCGATAATGACTGAGCCAGCCCCGCCAGTGGCCGACTAATAACTGAGCAGGCCCCGCCAGTGACCAATAATGAATTCGCCGTAGCATCTATGAGTTACTACCTATACGAAGCATTATTTATGAACTCTTAAGAGCTACTGACCCAATGTAACTAAGCCGGCCTTGCCAGTGGCCGAGAATGACTGAGCCAGCCCCGCCAGTGGCCGCCTAATAACTGAGCCGGTCTCGCCAGTGGCCAAAAATGACTTCGCAGTAGCATTTAAGAGCACGACCACAGCATGCCGGTGGCACGATTTTTCCTACATGTGCATATTACATGATTTCTTGACATTGTAGGATACTGTTTTATTTACTCAGCATGGATATTTTATTATGATGATTGATTTAGTAGCATACATGTCAGCTTCTCAAACCCTGATAAGCATGGTTAGCATTTTTAGTCGATTCGACAAGATTATGCAGGATTACTTACTGAGCCGTGTAGCTCACGCCTGTTCATTTACGTTTTTTTTTAGATCACCACCAGTGACAGCTGCCAGAAGCATTTTTCTTTTGCAACAGGGCTTCTTTATTTTTGGGGATGATATAAATAAACTTTTGTGTATATAAACTATGTAGAAGCTCTGTACTTTATATGAACCAGTGGGTTGTAATACCTTCTTTTGATATATACAAGTTACACTGCTTTTGACTACCTGTTGACCATGTACGAGGCTGCGTGCTATTGTGGGCGGTAGTCGGCAATAGCACGGCCGTGTCACGGAGCCGGATCCGGGGCATGACATCGCCAGTGTTGGACGGCCCTAAACCGGCATCCGCCACGCTCTGCCGGCCTTCCTCCTTATCTCTTCCTTCCTCTTTTTTATTTTTCTCTTTCCCCTGCCTCTTCTACTGTGTCGGTACAAGTCCGACACAGCACGACACGGGCCCGTACCGACCCGTGCCACCAGATAACCGGTCCAGTACCTGGTACTAGCACTATAGGCCCTACCTTGAACCCTTTTAGTTTAAAGCAATAAGAACCATATTTTCTCTGGGTCTCTCCTCAATTCACTATTGGAACCATATGTTCTCACTTCAAAGCTGATCAAGAAACTCTATCCTCAAGAGCCTTCCAAAACTACACCTTCCTAAGTCATAATTCTGCAGACTACATAGCCAGCCATGTGGTTCCATAGGTCTGTCTCCAAACCATTTTTCTATTGCAAGTTAATCCCATATTCTCACTACTCGTGGTTTCAATGTTATGATAAACCCTCATATAGCCTGCTTCCATCATGCTTACAATGCAATGAGCTTTTGCTGTTCTACAATGAGCAGCATCAACCATCCGATGGCACATGTGTCCATCATGTTTGACTTGCATGGATATGTTGGTTCTGGTAATGTCGACAGTTACTTCTGCCATTTTGGATTTCAGATTTGTTTCGATCTGGACGCCATAGTTCCATGGATGAGTCCTCTTGCTTGCAAGTGATGATGCTATCATAGTGACATACTGACATCTTCCTTCAGCTTCTTTTTCTTTCCGCAGTCATCAAACCCATGGATAACATAACCGAATGAGGGTTAAATATAAAACCGGTCGAAAGGTAGCATAAGTGAGAAAGATGAAGGAACTGAGTAAACCAACATAGCA
Source organism: Phoenix dactylifera (assembly GCF_051530095.1). Lineage (NCBI taxonomy): Eukaryota > Viridiplantae > Streptophyta > Magnoliopsida > Arecales > Arecaceae > Phoenix > Phoenix dactylifera. Next base: position 14,437,425 of record NC_143192.1, read on the forward strand.
TATTTTAGTTCTAGATACCTATACTTGCAGATCCTGTTTAAAGACCAAAATTTATCCATGCAAAACTGAAGTTATCTGGAAAATGCATTTCAGTAGAATAATAATATTATTTATTTAGTAAAAAAAATTAAGCTTCTTATACATGAGAGTTACTTATTGGCCGTTTTAATTAAGTTGCTGCTAAGTGCTTGCAGTTACTAGTCTATTCAGTGATGTTTCATTACTCAAATGTATGACATGTTAATATAGTGTTTCCATATTATAATCATCGATTGATTGATGGTAGGACTCCAAGTGACAAATTCTTCCTCTCCAATCCGTGGCATGTTGTAGGAAAAGAAACAACCATGATGATGTTAGGTGCATGATATGGAATCTTTTATATGGCCAGCCTCTTAAAATAGGTGCATACATGGATCCAATTAATCTAGATCACACCCTAACAAATTGCTTCATCTAAGACAAATATGGAGAATTCTACAATCAAAATATTTTCTAAAAAAAAGTTTTAATTCAATTAGGAATGTATCCTATACAAGAAAAAAAAAGGGGTTACCCCCATCCTTATGCATCCATTTCACATGTTGGGTGTATTTTATTTTTTACCAAATCAATAATCAGACCAGATAATTGAAAGATAGTTAAAGTGAAAGGAAAGAATCTGCTCTTAGCCCAAACTCTAAGGAAAAAATCAATATCTATGGTCCATGGTTTTCTAACCCACTTGTACCTACCTAATTTGTAACATAGTTAATAATTCAAAAACAGAATCATTGACAGCAAAAATCTGGTGAAATTATCAGTGGCATCTGACCGAGCCTTAGCTGCGGAGGTTGGTCCCTCTATATCATTGTTAAGCATCCTCAAAATTTTGAATAATTGCATATTAAGTGATATTGGAAGCATCCTTGATATAATATGCATGCATGAGGCTTGTGAAGCTATTTGGGTTGATCTGGCATAATGCATGAGGATTGTAGTACCTTCTGCCTAGGCTCGGGCTTCAAGTTGAGCGTTCTAGGGTTAATTACTATTAAAAAAGATCACTTAGCCAATACTGTTGTTACAACCAATCGAAAATAGTGAAATTCTGTACTTGGACTGGGCTGTCTTGCTCTCTAAGTTGAAATCAACTATATATATATGATGGATATCTCCTGTATAGATAGGTTGTCTAATACATGCGTGGTCCACTGATTTCCTAAAAGAAAAAATATTTGATGAATGACACATCACACCCTTATATATGGGTCCGGGATGTATCATTAATGCTAAAGAATGATTGATCTTTTTTCGCAACTTAGACTATTCAATTGTGCCCTGCGCAGGTCTAAAAGCAATCTGAACTCCTTCAATCACCTGCCTGCTCATATCTAGAAGCAACTATTGCACGATCCCATTGTAGATTCACACGAAGATTGGTGAATTCTTTTTTCATACGAAAGATACATACCCTGTACTTTATCTATATAGTGTCGAAAACATTGACTGAAGGACACTTGGTTTTTGTTCAGCTTCCTCCAGAAATAATTAAAGTTGGAAAATTTGTTACATGCAGTCGAGGTAGGAACTTATGTTATGTGAAGTGACATCAAAATCAATGTAGACATCTATCTGGACTGCAGGCCAATATAACTGGAGTAGGCTCAAGTTGAGACCTAAGTAACATCAAAATTGACGTCCCAATCTTGGATTTGGAACAAAAATAAGGTCAAGACCTAGTTACAACCCAAATCTGACTATAAACATTTGCACTGTTACCTGCATAAATGGTTAGCAATTATGCTAAATTTATGTAGACATCTATCTAGACTTACAGCCACACCAACATCATGACATCGACCAAAAATTGGTTGATCTCAACACAAACTGGATCTCATCAGAAAAATGCATCAAGATTTAGGGATTTAGAATTGAATCAAAGTGATCCGTTTGAACTCAACTTAGATTCATTTGTCTACGAATGAAAAGGGCTAATCTAAGCTTGCACAGGGGAATGGCCTTTGCCTAAAATATCATGTTATAGTGCTCCTACCCTGTATTCTTTGAACTAGAAAATGCTGCATTCATTTTTTAATTTTAGTATCAAGATCAGATTCAGACGGTTGTGCAAATCAGCAAGCCAATAATTTAGTTTAAGATGTAATATTTTGTTACCATCCAGTTTTCAGAACACGCAATTCAGCAACCCCTTCATGTTGAGATTAATGGTTAAATTGGAGATTTTTCTAAACTAACTATATTTTGCAAAAAATAGTAATAGTGACATTAAGTTTGATGTATTTTTTCTTGACAATGTTGTTATATTTATCAGAAAGAAATCAAATAAAGTTTGATCTCCTAAGCAAGATCGATAAAACTTCCGTTCGTAATTATCATGAGGCCATAGAACTTATCTTCGACTACTGAAAATGGCTCAAAAGCCATATCCCCAAATTGAAGTCATTTCACTCTGTGTATTTGTAAAGGTTCATCCAAATCACCCTGTGCCTCCCACACATAGCAAGCTAGTTCTTGGTTCTTCAGGGACAATAACAATTAGGTTAGGTATTTTTTCTGACAGTCCATGTCTTAGATAGATACAGTGATAAAATTATACACGCAAGGTGATAAAATTAATGCTACTCTTGTGACATCTAGAAGATACGAGCAAGGTCAAGCAGATGTGTGTATGTATATATGTATATATATATATATATATATGTATATATATATATATATATATATATATGTATATATATATATATATATATATATGTATATATGTATATGTATATATATGTATATATGTATATGTATATATATATATATATATGTATATATGTATATATATATATATATATATGTATATATGTATATATGATTGTAGTTTCATGCTTTGTCGCATATAAAAGGTTATGTTTATTTAGTCTAACCTTATGTCTATCACTTCTTTTTGCTATGATATTATCAAAGTTCTTGGTCACCCCCCATCTTTTTAGTAGTTGTCTCTCTTTAACTGAAACCATTTATTTATTAGTGAATTTATGGCCCTTTGTTATCCTTTTTGAAACTTGCACTCACATAGCTGCCCCAGTCTAGTTATTATTTAAAACACATAATTACTGGTTCCTGTGGATTAGAGGCCTTGTTTTCAAGAACCCCTATAGGATTTAGATCCCTAATGAAACGCCAGTTTTAAGTCAAAGAGAACTATAAAATAGACCCAACAAATGCCAATAAAATCATAAATTAGTATTTTAATTTAACTGTATCCACCGCAAGCGGTATATCTCGGACCAAATTCGGATATGTCTTGCTAATTGCTATACATAAATTAGACCTTTTTGACTTAACAAATAAAGTAAATCCTCTAAATTCTCCGAGGGATCACATCCGTCAAAGTGCAATCAAGCGGATATATAGTACCCGTTGGATCTTCATCATACGGCAAGGGAGAGGTCCAAAGTGAACCGAACCCCGGCTCGAAACGGAAGACTCTCTCGACTCCGAATCGTTCTCTGAATCGCGTTCTATCTGTCGTTCCTTGCGTTCTCTGAGAGCAAATGGTTTGGAGTCCGAATGAGACTTTACATATAAAGAAATGATGTTATAAACTCAGAGACAGCTCAAGACATAAATGAAAGAAAACAAGGGTATGAAATTTGATGGATAGGGCAAAGGAACTCTGTCCTGCTCACTAGCGATTCTCACTTTAATAATTAAAGCAATAAACACATGACAGATTCATAGGTTCCTCCTTATGATACACTAATTTTTCTAATCCTGAAGAGATACAGCAGTTAGAGGATAAGAAATCTGTTTGACTTTGCTCCTTTCTCTTAGCAAAAAGAAAGAAATTGAACCAAAGAAAATTATCATATGTTGTTTGCATCAAGGCTCGCCACCTTTGTTCCGGACCCCAGATAGGTACCATTCTATTATTGATCGGTACGCTCGGTACATGAGACAACTCGGCATACCGACATTCGATACTCCTTTCATCCCATGTATCAATATGGTAAGATACGGTCGATACACATCGATATCAATCAATACAGCAAACCAAAGTTTGCACTCTTATCATTTTCAGAGCTAATGATGACCTTAAACAATTTTGTGCTGATTTGAAATTTGGATTACTCCAACTCCACCAACTGATGCCCTCCATCCTGATGTTCTTGAGATGTTTATAGAGATGATTTTACTTGTTGCAGCATCTATAGCATCAAAACACACCAAAAGGCTAATCATTTGTAGCCAAGGTATGTTATATTGTACCAAATCATACCAGTTTCGTATCGATACGCGATGTGGGAGGCTTACCGAAACTCAGTACACCAAACCGACCCCCATACTAGGTGTACCTATACAATAACCAGGTGGTACCGGTACGGGGTTCAATACGGAGATGACATATCTTGGATGTGGCCATGTTACTTTTGCATGTACAGGTAGGAAATTAAAAATCATAACCCTCATGATGTCTATGGAAGAATTAATGTCTATCATATAATCGACCCTAGCATTCCTAAGGCATAAATAACCCACTTCATTTGACAATATAGAATTAGGTTCCAACTGACAAGAGATTGATAGAACTAGGCCAGTCTGCATCTTCTAAATCCCAAAGTACTCAATCCTATTGAATTAGTGCAATCTATAAGAAGGATGTTTCCTCATGATATTAGCTGTAAGAAGCATAATCTATAGTATCTTCCCCAAGCAACCTCTTGAACTCCTGCATTACCATATTATGATTTGAATTAGTGCAATCTGGAAACTTTGTATTGTGAAGGGTAGAAGAAAATGCTTAACACTAGCAGTACAATTGATTTAAACCTCAGAAACACAGTAAATGATTGGGATATGGTTGGAAAGTAAAAAAAAATGCAACATAAATTATTTTCAGCTAAGTTGCTCTATATGTACAAGACTAATTAGCCAATAAAATAGAAGAATATTTACTTTAATGTGAAACTGAAACCTGGCGAATTTGTTGGTAGATTAGGGAAAGCAACAACCAAACTTCCAGAAGTTTCGAAGTCTTCATGGTGAAAAATGTGAGATTTACATTAGTTATGAAAATGCACGGTGTAAATTCAGAAATCTGAAGTTTCAGTAGCAAACCTGGTATTTTTTAACCATATGGACAAACTGATTTTGAAGCACTATGGATGTTGAAGGGAATATTTCTGCTCGATATCTTCTCTCCAAGATTCAGATGATCCTTTAGAGAAAATGCCTAATTTGGAAAGAAATGGAGATTTCATTAACTAACATAGGATAATTGAATGCACATGCTTTTCTGGTGTACAGAACAAGCAATAAATAACTACTTAGTTAAGAAAAGGAAAAATCGGGCACCAGGCATGATTTAAACCATCAACAATTTTTGAACGCATTTTTAGCTATGGGAGGAGTTGCAAAACTATTTTATCATGGCAATCAACCTGAAAGCAGTATTTTCCATACCACCCAAAATTATTCGGTTTGGAGTGTATCATACCTTACCTAGGTGGAACGATGTGAAAAAATTATTTATATCAGTAAAGGCCCATACCAACCTGTATGAAACGAGGCGTGCCGAGGTGAATTGGGGTATGTACCAACCCATAGGACATAGTTTCAGCAAGTACTGTGATAGAAAATGAGAATAATGGCTCGAGACTTGTCTTGGTATGGGATGTGAACCGAACAGTACTAAGTACTGAACCATACCATACCAAACTGTTAGTGTGCGAGCATGATACACGTTACAGAGATTCTGGACCTTGGTGAAAAGCAAACAGAATATCAATAACTAATAAAAAATAATTTGTAAACTAGGCTAAACATTACAATAGCACCACTATTATAGCCAAACGGAAAATCCATGGGTTCTAATGAACCAACACATTTGATGTGTTTGTTTTATTAATAAAAATTGGTCTTGGTGTTTTGTCAGATTAGCAATGACAAAATTGTTATTATTTTTGTTCTTTAAACTAAGATTGAAGAAAATCTTGTTTTTTTCTAATGTAGAACCTGTTATTCTGTTCGATTGTTAATCCTCTTTACATTGCTTGTTGACTGGTTATTATCTCCGTCGTATGAGATTTTTAGTGAATGCTAAATAAATAACATAAATAATACATCGTAAATCATGATTCAAGAGATGATGACAACAATGATGATGTACAAATCATTGTTTTTATTGTGTCGTGAGAAAGAAAGGCATGTTAAAATTAGGAAAATACAGATATAGGAGAGCTAGGTTCTTCTTACCCGTCAGTGCCGTACCATAACAGGCATACCAAAGCTTGCACAAGGAAATGGCCTTTACCTAAAAAATCATCTTATAGTGCTCCTATAGTGTATTCTTTGAATAGAAAATGCTGCATTCATTTTTTAATTTTAGTATCAAGATCAGATTCAGACAGTTGAGCAAATCAGCAAGCCAATAATTTAGTTTGAGATGTAATATTTTGTTACCATCTAGTTTTCAGAACACACAATTCAGCAACCCCTTCATGTTGAGATTAATGGCTAAATTGGAGATTTTTCTAAATTAACTATATTTTGCAAAAAATAGTAATAGTGACATTAAGTTTGATGTATTTTTTCTTGACAATGTTGTTATATTTATCAGAAGGAAATCAGATAAAGTTTGATCTCCCAAGCAAGATCAATAAAACTTCCGTTCGTATTTATCATTACTAATTTACGAGGCCATAGAACTTATCTTCGGCTACTGGATATGGCTCAAAAGCCACATCCCCAAATCGAAGTCATTTCACTCCGTGTATTTGTAAAGGTTCATCTAAATCACCCTGTGCCTCCCACACATAGCAAGCCAGTTCTTGGTTCCTTTAGGGACAATAACAATTAGGTTAGGTATTTTTTCGACAGTCCATGCCTTAGATAGATACAGTGATAAAATTATACACGCAAGGTGATAAAATTAGCGTCTATTGAAACTCTGTTTCAAGAAAACTTATACGCCGGGAGGAAAAAAAGAAAAACGTTATTTGCTTGATCTTGAGCGTATCATAAATGCATGGTTTTGGGGGGTTTAAAATCTGGAAGCCGACTGAGATTGGGAGAAAAGCGCTCGAATCATAACGTAGGCCTTCCACTTGTTAACTCCCACGTACACCAGCACTGGCAGCCTTCCGTGTTCTTCTACTTCTTCTTCTCCTCTTTATTCTTCTCCTTCTACTCACAGAGACATTTCTCTGTTCGGGATCGGAACAATCTTGGAGCCCAGATTAACAGAAAGACTGATATGGGAGAGGAGGAGAGGTTTGCCCCAGGGTATAGGTTTATTTCCACCAAGGAGGAACTCATCGAGAAGTACCAGAAAGGAAAGGACTCCGGCAATCCCCTTCCCACCAACATCATCAAGGAAGTCGAGCTCTACAACCAGCAGTCCTCCATAGTAACTCCTATTCTCTCTTCTCTCATTAGCCAAGATATACTTCTTGCTTGCTTTCAATTCTTTCTTTGTTTTTTCTTTTCAAACGATGAAAGCAGGATCTTGAATCTTGATTCTTTGCATAACGTTTTCCAATCAAGAGGATAAAGAGTAGATACTTCTTCACCAAGTTGGATAAGAGGTTCAAGAACAAAAAGCATAGAGATTGCAAGGTCAAGAATGGAGGCCACTGGATTTGCAGCACCGGAGACAAGCCAGTTCTTACGAGTGGTGGACAATACACTGGTGGGGTATCTAAAACCTTGACCTACTATGAGGGCAACGGCAGGTCTAAGAAGACTGGTTGGATCATGATAGAGTATCGTTTTTCCAAGGAATCCAAGCAGCATCAGCCAACTGCAAACCAGGTAGGATTGATCTCATGCCTTCCTTTGGTACTACCTGACACCACTTCATCTTTGTTTTCTTGACAACGAGTTCTCAAATGAAAATATCGTATTCTAATAACCTTAAATTTACTAAGAGGATAACAACAAATATGTGATTTCAATAATAATTAAGAGCCTATTTGGTATTGCTTTTGTTTTCTCTTACACATGACGCATGCTTGTAGACAACACCATATGGCATGCAATGGTAATATCATATACAACTAATCAATATGGGCACTGAAACATGCTAACTAAATTATGCAAAGCATTCAATGATATCACTGTCCAGAAACAAATAAATCACAAATCACAAATCTTTGTTTTTTCGATATGTTCTTTTTTTATCTTATTCATACGCCATTCTTCTTGCATATTAATTCTTTTGTAGGGAAGTGATTGGGTGCTGTGCGAGATCCATTATAAAGGGAATAAAGCTGAGGATGATGAGACCAGTGATGATTACACTGAAGAAGACAATGAAACAGAATGGGAGGAGCCTAATGGCCGAGACCAACAGGAGGAGGGTATTGGCAAGTGCAAATTTGAACGATGGCTAGCTGATAGTGCATCTACTTCCTATAGCTTCACTTGCTTTGGTGATAATCAAATTCCACTCAGTGGAGCAAGAAAAGTGCATGCAGCTAATGTATCTACTTCCTATGGATCCAACACTTGCTATGGCGGTGCTCAAATTTCATACAATGGAGAAGAAGAAGTGTAGGCATCTTTTTCATCTACTTGCTATAATGTCAGCACTTGCTATGGTGATCATCAAACTCCATTCAACAGAGAAGAAGTACATGCAGCTAGTACATCTACTTCCTACAGCTTCACTTGCTTTGGTGATTATGAAGTTCGACTCAATGGAGGAGGAAAAGCGCTAGCAGCTGACGTATCTACTTCCTATAGATTCAACACTTGCTATGGTGGTACTCAAATTTCATGCAATGGAGAAGAAAAAGTGCATGCATCATTTCCATCTACTTTCTATAGCTTCAACACTCGCTATAGTGATTACCATAGCGAGTGCTGAAGCTATAGAAAGTAGATGAAAAAGATGCCTACACTTCTTTTTCTTCATTGCATAAAATTTGAGCACCACCATAGCAAGTGTTGAATTCATAGGAAGTAGATACATCAGCTACGTGCACTTTTCTTCCTCCACTGAGTGGAATTTGATCATCACCAAAGCAAGTGAAGCTATAGGAAGTAGATGCACTATCAGCTAGCCATGGTTCAAATTTGCACTTGCCAATACCCTCCTCCTGTTGGTCCCGGCAATTAAGCTCCTCCTATTCTGCTTCGTTGTCTTCTTCCTTGTAATCATCACTGGCTTCATCATCCTCAGCTTTATTCCCTTTATAATGGATCTTGCATAGCACCCAATCACTTTCCTACGAAAGAATTAATATGCAAGAAGAATGGCGTATGAATAAGATAAAAAAAGAACATATCGAAAAAACAAAGATTTGTGATTTGTTATTTGTTTGTTTCTGGATAGTGATATCATTGAATGCTTTGCATAATTTAGTTAGCATGTTGCAGTACCCATATTGATTAGTTGCATATGAATATTACCATTGCATGTCATATGGTGTTGTTCACTGATTATCAAGCGAATGCCTTCGAGTCTCACAATCCACTAGTGACACCTAGCAGCATATAGTGGCAACCCAGCAGAACGAAATGGATGAACCTCTAGGTGCAATTGGCGTATGATACAGTACCTCTATCGTGGATTCCGACATGACGGAGGTTATGGATAACTCGTCAAACCCCATCATCTGTTATATGTTAAATTTATTTGACTCAAGTTCGAGATTGGAAAACTCTTTTTCCAAAACTGCCCAGCCAAGGTCTTTCGAACTTAGTCTCATAAATCACATAGGATCACTCCTAATATATCAAGATCGATAGATCCCATTTAGATGCAACTCTAATCCAACAATGAACCTACTACAGCCAATTTGCACCACAAGGACCCTTAGGGTCTATGTTTATGTGCTCGTCAAACTACAGCAAACCTCACCGTGATTAGCTGAGGCATCGCAGGTTTAAGTACTAGTCATACAACTGCAGCATCAAGTAAGTCACTGACGAATGGATAAATATCCAAGTGACTTCTTGCTTTGGTCATGCTCAGTAGCCTTATTCTCTAACAAGCACTTGCACAATCACTCCAATGTCCTCACATTGTGGACTTAAGACTCGTCCATCAAGAAAAGTGATTTGTGTACTAATCTCATTGAATCGATTACCGTCCTTCGTGATGATCCATCGATCAGGAGCAATTCAAGATTTAACTACCTAATGACACATGTCTTAAATTCTCAACTCTTGAGAATATGTGTTATCATCTTATTAATTCCTAAGATGATTCATGGACACATAATAACATGAATGAACAAGATGCCCAATTTTTTTAATCAATAAAAAGGTCAAGTACAAATTTTATGTCCCAGAATAATTACAATGCGTCTACCAAATTGGCTTCTAGGGCATACTTCTAACAAGTGACATCTTCCTTCAACTTATTCTCTCTTTTCTTATTAGCCAAGATAAACTTCTGGCTTGCTTTCAATTCTTTCTTTGTTTTTTCTTGTCAAACGATGAAAGCAGGATCTTGAATCTTGATTCTTTGCAGAGCGTTTTCCAATTAAGAGGATAAAGAGTAGATACTTCTTCACCAAGTTGGATAAGAGGTTCAAGAACAAAAAGCATAGAGATCGCAAGGTCAAGAATGGAGGCCACTGGATTTGCAACACCGGAGACAAGCCAGTTCTTACGAATGGTGGACAATACACTGGTGGGGTGTATAAAACCTTGACTTACTATGAGGGCAATGGCAGGTCTAAGAAGACTGGTTGGATCGTGATAGAGTACGTCTTTCCAAGGAATCCAAGCAGCATCAGCCAACTGCAAACCAGGTAGGACTGATCTCATGCCTTCCTTTGGTACTACCAACTGACACCACTCCATCTTTGTTTTCTTAACAACGAGTTCTCAAATGAAAATATCGTATTCTAATAATCTTAAATTTACTAAGAGGATAACAACAAATATGTGATTTCAGTAATAATTAAGAGCCTATTTTGTATTGCTTTTGTTTTCTCTTATACATGATGCATGCATGTAAACAACACCATATGGCATGCAATGGTAATATTCATATATGACTAATCAATATGGGCACTGAAACATGCTAACTAAATTATGCAAAGCATTCAATGATATCACTATTCAGAAACAAACAAATCACAAATCTTTGTTTTTTCGATATGTTCTCTTTTCATCTTATTCATACGCCATTCTTCTTGCATATTAATTCTTTTGTAGGAAAGTGATTGGGTGCTGTGCGAGATCCATTATAAAGGGAATAAAGCTGAGGATGATGAGACCAGTGATGATTACAATGAAGAAGACATTGATACAGAATGGGAGGAGCCTAATGGCCGGGACCAACAGGAGGAGGGTATTGGCAAGTGCAAATTTGAACGATGGCTAGCTAATAGTACATCTACTTCCTATGGCTTCACTTGCTTTGGTGATAATCAAATTCCACTCAGTGGAGGAAGAAAAGTGCATGCTGCTGATGTATCTACTTCCTATGGATTCAACACTTGCTATGGCAGTGCTCAAATTTCATGCAATGGAGAAGAAGAAGTGTAGGCATCTTTTTCATCTATTTGCTATAACTTCAGCACTTGCTATGGTGATCATCAAACTCCATTCAACAGAGTAGAAGTACAGGCAGCTAGTACGTCTACTTCCTACAGCTTCACTTGCTTTGGTGATGATCAAAATCCACTTAGTGGAGGAAGAAAAGTGCACGTAGCTGATGTATCTACTTCCTATGGATTCAACACTTGCTATAGTAGTGCTCAAATTCCATGCAATGGAGAAGAAATGCATGCATAATTTGCATCTACTTTCTATAGCTTCAGCACTCGCTATGGTGATCATCATAACAAGTGCTGAAGCTATAGAAAGTAGATGAAAAAGATGCCTACACTTCTTCTTCTCCATTGCATGAAATTTGAGCACCGCCATAGCAAGTGTTGAATCCGTTGGAAGTAGATACATCAGCTACGTGCACTTTTCTTCCTCCACTAAGTGAAATTTGATCATCACCAAAGCAAGTGAAGCTATAGGAAGTAGATGCACTATCAGCTAGCCATGGTTCAAATTTGTACTTGCCAATACCCTCCTCCTGTTGGTCTCGGCCATTAGACTCCTCCTATTCTGCTTCGTTGTCTTCTTCATTGTAATCATCACTGGCCTCATCATCCTCAACTTTATTTCCTTTATAATGGATCTCGCATAGCACCCAATCACTTTCCTACAAAAGAATTAATATGCAAGAAGAATGGCGTTTGAATAAGATGAAAAAAGAAAATATCGAAAAAACAAAGATTTGTGATTTGTGATTTGTTTGTTTCTGGACAGTGATATCATTGAATGCTTTGCATAATTTAGTTAGCATGTTGCAGTGCCCATATTGATTAGTCGTATATGAATATTACCATTGCATGTCATATGGTGTTGTTCACTGATTATCAAGTGAATGCCTTCGAGTCTCACAATCCACTAGTGACACCTAGCAACATATAGTGGCAACCCAGCAGAACGAAATGGATGAACCTTTAGGTGCAGTTAGCGTATGATACAGTACCTCTATCGTGGATCCCGATATGACGAAGGTTATGGATAACTCGTCAAATCCATCGTCTGTCATATGTCAAATTTATTTGACTCAAGTTCGAGATTGGAAAACTCTTTTTCCAAAACTGCCCGGCCAAGGTCTTTCGAAGTTAGTCTCATAAATCACATAGAATCACTCCTAATATATCAAGATCGATAGATCCCATCTAGATGCAACTCTAATCCAACAGTGAACCTACTGCAGCTAATTTGCACCACAAGGATCCTTAGGTTCTATGTTTATGTGCTCGTCAAACTACAGCAACCTCACCGTGATTAGCTGAGGCATCGCAGGTCTAAGTACTAGTCATACAACTGCAGAATCAAGTAAGTTACTGACGAGTGGATAGATATCTAAGTGACTTCTTGCTTTGGTCATGCTCAGTACCCTTATTCTCTAACAAGCACTTGCACAATCACTCCAGTGTCCCCACATTGAGGACTTAAGACTTATTCATCAAAAAAAGTGATCTGTGCATTAATCTCATCGAATCGATCACCGTCCTTCGTGATGATCCATCGATCAGGAGCAATTCAGAATTTAACTACCTAATGACACATGTCTTAAATTCTCAACTCTTGAGAATATGTGTTATCATCTTATTAATTTCTAGGATGATTCATAGACACATAATAATATGAATAAACAAGATGCCCAATTTTATTGATCAATAAAAAGATCAAGTATAAATTTTATGTCCCAGAATAATTACAATGCGTCTGCCAAATTGGCTTCTAGGGCATACTTCTAACAAGTGACATCTTCCTTCAGCTTATTCTCTCTTTTCTTATTAGCCAAGATATACTTCTGGCTTGCCTTCAATTCTTTCTTTGTTTTTACTTTTCAAACGATGAAAGCAGGATCTTGAATCTTGATTCTTTGCAGAGTGTTTTCTAATTAAGAGGATAAAGAGTAGATATTTCTTCACCAAGTTGGATAAGAGTTTAAGAACAAAAAGTATAGAGATCGCAAGGTCAAGAATGGAGGCTACCGGATTTGCAGCACCGGGGACAAGCCAGTTCTTACGAATGGTGGACAATACACTGGTGGGGTGTATAAAACCTTGACCTACTATGATGGCAATGGCAGGTCTAAGAAGACTGGTTGGATCGTGATAGAGTATCGTCTTTCCAAGGAATCCAAGCAGTATCAGCCAACTGCAAACTAGGTAGGACTGATCTCATGCCTTCCTTTGGTACTACCAACTGACACCACTCCATCTTTGTTTTCTTGACAACGAGTTCTCAAATGAAGATATCGTATTCTAATAATCTTAAATTTACTAAGAGGATAACAACAAATATGTGATTTCAGTAATAATTAAGATCCTATTTTGTATTGCTTTTGTTTTCTCTTATACATGACGCATGCATGTAAACAACACTATATGGCATGCAATGATAATATGCATATACGACTAATCAATATGGGCACTGCAACATGCTAACTAAATTATGCAAAGCATTCAATGATATCACTGTCTAGAAACAAACAAATCACAAAACACAAATCTTTGTTTTTTTGATATGTTCTTTTTTCATCTTATTCATACGCCATTCTTCTTGCATATTAATTTTTTTGTAGGGAAGTGATTGGGTGCTGTGCAAGATCCATTATAAAGGGAATAAAGCTGAGGATGATGAGGCCAGTGATGATTACAATGAAGAAGACAATGAAGCAGAACAGGAGGAGCCTAATGGCCGGGACCAATAGGAGAAGGGTATTGGCAACTGCAAATTTGAACCATGGCTAGCTGATAGTGCATCTACTTCCTATAGCTTCACTTGCTTTGGTGATGATCAAATTTCACTCAGTGGAGGAAGAAAAGTGCATGCAGCTGATGTATCTACTTCCTATGGATTCAACACTTGTTATGACGGTGCTCAAATTTCTTGGAATGGAGAAAAAGAAGTGTAGGAATCTTTTTCATCTACTTGCTATTACTTCAGCACTTGCTATGGTGATCATCAAACTTCATTCAACAGAGAAGAAGTAGAGGCAGCTAGTACATCTACTTCCTACAGCTTCACTTGCTTTGGTGATGATCAAATTCCACTTAGTGGAGGAAGAAAAGTGCACGCAGCTGATGTATCTACTTCTTATGGATTCAACACTTGCTATAGTGGTGCTCAAATTCCATGCAATGGAGAAGAAGTGCATGCATAATTTGCATCTACTTTCTATAGCTTCAACACTCGCTATGGTGATCATCAAACTCAGTTCAACAGAGAAGAAGTACAGGAAGCTAGTAAATCTACTTTTATGGATTCAACACTTGCTATGGCGGTACTCAAATTTCATGTAATGGAGAAGAAAAAGTGCAGGCATCATTTTCATCTACTTTTTATAGCTTCAGCACTCGCTATGGCGATCATCAAACTTAATTCAACAAAAAAGAAGTACAGGCATCTAGTACATCTACTTTCTATAGCTTCAGCACTTGTTATAGTGGTGCTCAAATTTCATGCAATAGAGAAGAAGAAGTGCAGACATCATTTTCATCTACTTTCTATAGCTTCAGCACTCGCTATGGTGATCATTAAACTCAATTCAATAGAGAAGAAGTACAGGCAGCTAGTTCATCTACTTTCTAGAGCTTCAACACTTGCTATGGTGGTGCTCAAATTTCATGCAATAGAGAAGCAGAAGTGCAGACATCATTTCCATCTATTTTCTATAGCTTCAGCACTTGCTATGGTGATCATCAAACTCAATTCAAGAGAGAAGAAATACAAGCAGCTAGTACATCTACTTTCTATAGCTTCAATACTTGCTATGGTGGTGTTCAAATTCCATACAATGAAGAAGAAGTCCAGGCATCATTTTTATCTACTTTCTATAGCTTCAACACTCGCTATGGTGATCATCAAACTCAATTCAACAGAGAAAAAGTACAGGCAGCTAGTATGTCTGCTTCCTATAGCTTCAACACTTGCTATGGTGGTGCTCAAATTTAATGCAATGGAGAAAAAGAAGTGCATGCATCATTTTCATGTACTTTCTATAGCTTCAACACTTGCTATGGTGGTGCTCAAATTTCATGCAATGGAGAAGCAGATGTGCAGACATTATTTCCATCTACTTTCTATAGCTTCAGCACTCGCTATGGTGATCATCAAACTCAATTCAAGAGAGAAGAAATACAAGCAGCTAGTACATCTACTTTCTATAGCTTCAATACTTGCTATGGTGGTGCTCAAATTCCAAACAATGGAGAAAATGAAGTGGAGGCATCATTCTTATCTACTTTCTATAGCTTCAACACTCGCTATGGTGATCATCAAACTCAATTCAACCGATAAAAAGTACAGGCAGCTAGTATATCTACTTCCTATAGCTTCAACACTTGCTATGGTGGTGCTCAAATTCAATGCAATGGAGAAAAAGAAGTGCATGCATCATTCCATGTACTTTCTATGGATTCAGTACTCGCTACAATGATCATCAAACTCAATTCAACAGAAAAGAAGTACATGTTTCTAGTACATCTACTTCCTATAGCTTCAACACTTGCTATGGTAGTACTCAAATTCCATGCAATGGAGAAGAATAAGTGTAGGTATCTTTTTCGTCTACTTCCTATAGCTTCAACACTTGCTATGGTGATCATCAAATTCCATTCAACAGAGAAGAAGTATAGGCAGCTAGTACATCTACTTCCTACAGCTTCGCTTGCTTCGGTGATGATGAAGTTCGACTCAGTGGAGGAGAAAAAGTGCAAGCAGCTGACATATCTACTTCCTATGGATTCAATACTTACTATAGTAGTGCTCAAATTCCATGCAATGGAGAAGAAGAAGTGCAGGTATCATTTTCATCTACTTCCTATAGCTTCAGCACTCGCTATAGTAATCATCAAACTCAATTCAACAAAGAAGAAGTATAGGCAGCTAGTACATCTACTTCCTATAGCTTCAACACTTATTATGGTGGTGCTCAAATTCCATGCAATGGAGAAGAAGTGCATGCATCATTTCTATCTACTTTCTATAACTTCAACACTCGCTATGGTGATCATCAAACTCAATTCAACAAAGAAAAAATATAGGCAGTCAGTACATCTACTTTCTATAGCTTCAACACTTGCTATGGTGGTGCTCAAATTCCATTCAATGGAGAAGAAGAAGTGCAAGCATCATTTCCATCTACTTTCTATAGCCTCAGCACTTGCTATGGTGATCATCAAACTTAATTCAATAGAGAAGAAGTACATGCAGCTAATATATCTACTTTCTATAGTTTCAACACTTGCTATGGTGGTGTTTAAATTCCATGCAATGGAGAAGAAGAAGTGCAGGCATCATTTTCATCTACTTTCTATAGCTTCAGCACTCGCTATGGTAATCATCAAACTCAATTCAATAGAGAAGAAGTGGAGACAGCTAGTATGTCTGCTTCCTATAGCTTCAATATTTGTTATGGTGGTTTTCAAATTCTATGCAATAGAGAAGAAGATGTGCAGGCATCATTTCCATCTACTTTTTATAGCTTCAGTACTCGCTATGGTGATCATCAAACTCAATTCAACAGAGAAAAAGTATAGACAGCTAGTACATTTTATTTCCTATAGCTTCAACATTTGTTATGGGGGTGCTCAAATTCCATGCAATGGAGAAGAAGAAGTGTAGGCATCTTTTCTGTCTACTTCCTATAGCTTCAACACTTTCTATGGTGATCATCAAACTCCATTCAATAGGAAAGAAGTATAGGCAGCTAGTACATCTACTTCCTATAGCTTCGCTTGTTTCGGTGATGATGAAGTTTGACTCAGTGGAGGAGGAAAAGTGCAAGCAGCTGACGTATCTACTTTCTATGGATTCAACACTTGCTATGGTGGTGCTCAAATTTAATGCATTGGAGAAGAAGTGCAGGCATCATTTTCATCTACTTTCTATAGGTTTTGCACTCGCTATGGTGATCATCAAATTCAATTCAACAGAAAAAAAAGTACAGGCAGCTAGCACATCTGCTTTCTATAGCTTCAACACTTGCTATGATGGTGCTCAAATTCCATGCAATGGAGAATAAGAAGTGCAGGCATGATTTTCATCTACTTTCCATAGCTTCAACACTCGCTATGGTGATCATCAAACTTAATTCAACAGAGAAGAAGTATACATAGCTAGTACATCTACTTTCTATAGCTTCAACACTTGCTATGGTGGTGCTCAAATTCCATGCAATGGAAAAGAAGAAGTGCAAACACCTTTTCCGTCTACTTTCTATAACTTCAGCACTTGCTATGGTGATCATCAAACTTCATTTAACAGAGAAAATGTCCAGGCAGCTAGTACATCTACTTCCTACAACTTTGCTTGCTTCGGTGATGATGAAGTTCGACTCAGTAGAGGAGAAAAAGTACAAGCAGCTGATGTATCTACTTCCTATGGATTCAACCCTTGCTATGGTGGTGCTGAAATTTCATGCAATGGAGAAGAAGTGCAGGTATCATTTTCATCTACTTTCTATAGCTTCAGCACTCGCTATGGTGATCATCAAACTCAATTCAACAGAGAGAAAGTACAGACAGCTAGTACATCTGCTTTCTATAGCTTCAACACTTGCTATGGTGGTGTTCAAATTCCATACAATGAAGAAGAAGAAGTCTAGGCATCTTTTTTATCTACTTCCTATAGCTTCAGCACTTGCTATGGTGATCATCAAACTCTATTCACCAGAGAAGAAGTACATGCAGCTAGTACATCTACTTCCTATAGCTTCGACACTTGCTATGGTTACTAGCATATTCTATTAGACATAGAAGAAGATGTGCAGGGATTTGGTCCATCCATATCCTATAGCTTCAGCACGTGTCATGGTTTTTCACCAATTCTACCTAACATGGATTGCGGCATCATCATTGGCAATGCTGCTGGTCTGCTACCAGACTTCACCCATCTCCAACATAACACGGTCACGGAGATCCCTGGTTTTTGCCAAGTTGCAGCCCTTTTGTCTAGCGATGGCACTAGAGTTGATTGATTTCTCCTACCATTTGGTGATTCACATATTGTCCCTGGCACTGGCATTGAAGACAGTCCTCGAGAGCAACCACCTGCTCATTTAATTTGCTTGTGACTGGATCACAGAGAACCCTGAAGAGCTTGAAAATTTTAGTAATTTCATTCAACAAGATTTCCCCGACTTGGAGGAGAATACAGCTTGGCTTCCCCTGCCAACTGAAGCTGCTCCACCCAATAATGCTCAACTTGGTGAGCAAGGTGTCAGCTGGTTCTGCTAAGAGGAGTGATGAAACTTGTGGGAAGTAAACAGTTAGTAGGTTATCTAAGATAGGGTCCAAGGATTAAATTTTTGGCTTTATGTAAGTTTATTTTGTACACAAGAAAGGAAAGTGTAGGATTGATATTCAGCTTGGGATACACTAATTTTGTAAAATACCCAGTATTGTAAATCAAATTGAATGTCTTGCAATTTATCAGCAAGTTAGCTGTTTGTCTTTCTATTTTGTTCCTTACCACTCGACTAGTGTGTATTGTGATTTGTATAATTATATTCTAATGCTATTTTCACATGCAGTTTGGTTTGGCTTCATGAAGATTATGATGAAAGTATACAAATCTTTGATATTTATACACTATTTTCATTTTCTTATTATGCGTCTACTTAAATGATTCATGATAGTTTAAGTTACAGGTTTATATGTTTATTTTTTTCATATTCTAATTATTTGCTTTCTTCAAAATGTAGGTGTCTCAATAATGTAATAATGGAGGAGTGTTGAGGAAAGATGAAATCTTATATTTTTTCATCACTTCTTGGTGGTCTATAAGTACCCAAGATTTATCCAACGAATAATCGATATGGGACTAAAGATACGCCCGCACAGGTCCTCACATACTCCCCTTGTTCAAGCCCTGACGTCCTCGACTGGCTAAAGATTCAGATCCATTCAAATCTAATCACAAACACCACGATCGGCCCATTGTCAGCCCCAATGGATCCATGCTACAGTGTCCTCTAATCCATATAGGTTATGAGCCGAATCCGCTCTGATACCATTTGTAATAATCCGAGATCTCACCTAAAATAACTAGCCGAAAAATATTATTTAAATTTCATAGTCCTGTATAAGTACCCAAGATCTCCTCGGCGAATAACTAATATGGGACTAAACACACGCCTGCACGAATCCTCACCATACTTCTTCCACTCAAGTTCTAACATCCTCGCTAAGAGTTTAAATCTATTCAAATCTAATACAAATACCACGATCGGCTGGTGGTCAACCCCAATAAATCCACGCTGCAGTGTTCTCTAATTCACATAGATTATGAGCTAGGTCTCCTCTAATACCATTTGTAACAACTCAGAATTTTATCTAAAATGACTAGCTGAAAGATATTATTTAGATTCCTTAGTTTTCTATAAATATTCAAAATCTCCCCGACGAATAACTAATCTGGAACCAAATATATACCCACAAAAGTCCCACATTGTCCCCAATTTTGAACTCACAGCATTGTTACTGAAGATTACGCGCTGCAAAATTCGTTAAACCCAAGTAACGAGCCACATCTCATCTCCAAAAAAAAAAAAAAAAGGTCAGCGAGAGAAGACAAGCAAGGCATGAAGAAATACAATACAGGCTCTAAGGGCAATATAAAACCAAAAGCATCAACATTAATATCGGAAAAGGCCGACTGAAGCACGTCTATATCAACTTTATATGAAAAAAATACAATATTTGATTTCCTTGCTATGAATAGAACATCTGCATTTATACAAAAGAATTCCTTCGAATACATATAAATAGCGATCAGATGACCAAAAAGAATTACAGCTAACATCAAGTTCGGCCTTTCAGTTGTGATACAAGGAACAAGCAAACCTGGCGACTATCTTTTCAGCCAATTGCAACTGGTGGAGATAACATTATTGACATTTTCATTTCCTATACCTCTTCTTTCCCTTGTAGAGTAACAAATATACTGTGTAAACCTTGATTGATTCAAGGCATGATATAGAAGAACTCGCTCCCATGAATCGAAAGATTGCATCAGATGCAGCAAAAAATTGAGGAAACATGTAAAATGGTGACTAATCCAAAGCAGCTTTATTCCTCCTAACGGCTATGGGCTTTGGCAAACCATCAAAACGAGGCCTCGCAAGACCATCAGGTTTCGAAGTCCACTTGCTCGTTGGCCATATAGGGCAGTTATCAGGGTCTTGCAAATTGGAAGTGCTGGATGATTTACGGACGGCAGAAAACCCATCAGCCATGAGAGGGTCTCCAAAAAGAACACCATTTGGGCGACCCATATCCATATCAGTTCGGCTCCCTGATTTTGGCCTCAGAGCTAGGCCTTTCGCTGTCCTCCCTGAGAATCCTCCACTGCTATTCTCCAACAATAATTCTGGTGTTTGATGTGATGGATGGGCATCAGCTTTTTGACGCCTCCTGATAGATCTCTCAGCCTCACTGTTGTCAACAGCTTCTACTACAATCTTGTCCTCAGTCTCCCCATTTTCTGATAAGAATCCATTTGCCACGCTTCTAGACTTCCTATTCCAGCTATGAAGTGGGTCCGAGATCGGTGACTCGCACAAAGATTCATCCTCCAAGCAAAGGGACCTGCGCGCTTTGTAGACGGCCATTTCCGTGCCTTCAGGTGTTGGACGCCTTTTAGGGGGTGTGAGGCCATAGTAACCCTGTAAACTGTTCATGGCTGGGGAGATTCTGCTTGGAGGGGGTTTCAACTTGAGTGATTGGAATGAATCTAAGACATCAATATGAGGTTGACGGAGAGGTGTCTGTTCTCTGCAATAACTTCTAGCATAATAAGAGAAATATAATGGGGAAACTATTTTGCAGTTTTCCAAAAAAAAAAAAATGGCAGGACAATAGAAAAGTTCTACATCAAATAACAAATCATGTACACAGCTGTCTAAGAGCAAGAAAATTGCAAGAATATAATACAAGAGCAAGGACAACGTGGTTTTATAAGAGATCTGGCAGAGTGCTAAATCAACAACCATCCATTAATCATAGTCTCACAAGCGTGTACTGTTGATGACCAGAGTCTACTTTGAAATTCTCAACAGTTAGAATTCGTAAATACAAGATAACATAAATCATAAATGGTGGTAGTTGAAAAGCCGGACATTTCATTTATGTCACCACATCCTTTCTCCCAAAGAAACCATATAAGTCATGCACAAGCAGACATTTTCAGATGTAACACCTTACTCCTAAACCATCAAACATCAGAATCAAAAAAGCAGTTAAACAATTAACCAATCCATCTAAAATTCATAGCTATTTTGCAAAAAGGGCATGTCAATGACATCCAATAACCATCAACCAAAATGATTCTAGCCCATTCTAAACAAATGATTTAGTTTTTTGCATGTATACCCCTGTAAATATCTAAAATTACATGTATACCTCCGCAAATTTACTATTTGTGTTGATACCCTGATAAATTATTTCTTTTTGCATCTATACCCTCATAAATTCACTATTTGCATGTCCACCCTTATGAATTATTTCTTTTTGCTCATTCTCCCTTATTGAGGGCATACACAAAAAAGAAATAATTTATAAGGATATACACATACAAAAATAATTTATAAGGGTATACATGTACATAACAAATTTGTGAGGGTATACACATAATTTTAGATATTTATATATCCAAAAAGAAATAATTATAAGGGTATACCAGTAAACAGAAAATTTGCAAGAGCATACATGTAATTTCAGATACTTATATGGGCAAACATCCAAAAATCCAAACGATTTTCTTCTTCTTGGTCCGCTCAGATCAAACTTTTAGCATATCAATCAGGAGTTACTGCATTACAGTATGTTCGTGCATGCAACATCAAATTCTACATTCTGAGATTCCTCCACACTGAACTTACCGATCTCTTGACAATGTGGTGAAGGAATAGAAAATAGCTGTTCTTTTAAGATGTTAAGAAATTCACAAATAAACATTTTCTGGATATGCAGATTAAAGTTCTATTGTAACAAGGGATATGACCCAGAGTAAAAGTTCCCAGCCTATAACAGTTTGACACTTTTGTCATCCTTGTCTGTTAAGCAGCTTCAATAGTAAAGATGAGCAAAAGCAAGTTAAAAAGAAAGGTAGCTAAAGATTATAGACATGGACAAGTCCCCAGCTAGAAAAGGCAGAGGGAAAATAGTCAGCTATTAAAATCAAGTAGCATAAACTATCCTCCATTTAAGACATCAGATGACATTTCTGATTGGAACTTCCTGTGAAATTTAAATATTTGGATTCATAACACATGAATGTAAGTGTTGTGTATGGAGTATTACTGCTAAATATTCGAAACATAAAGGACTCACTAATCTAATAAGAATAGTCACTTGGGTAGTGATTCTAATAAAATGACGTGTAAACTAGGAAGAACATAAATGCCGCTAAAAATTTAGTAGTTTTCCATATAAAAGATGAATTAATGAAAACTGGATAAGGTTGCCCAATCATGTGCAATATGTACTATGTGATGCTCCAATCAAAATAGGATTGTGATCAGTATGAAATGGATGTACATGTAAAGTAACTAACCAAACAAAAACAAAATAAAGATGGGGATTAAGTGAATACTTCTGCAAGTTGGATAGTTGATCCATTAACAGGGACAGATTGTCAGACAACCACGTGGAACTTGGGCAGTTAGTTATCACTGTAGATCCATCTATAGTTCAAAGGGACAGCATACACATCAACTGATGAGTTCTAAAACTAAAAACTGACATCTAAAATGAAAGAATCAAGGTAACCCAAAAATGATGATAAGGAATGGTCAAGAAAGAAGGGCCACAGCACATACATATGAAGAACGAAAGAAGAAGGACAAGGGGACTAATATATAGATGATTAAGGAAAAAGTAAGCAATGAAAGCTTTAGCAGGATAGCAGAGAAAAATGAGGTAACTTAGTGTGCGTCAATCCACCACTACTAATGCCTGTGTAACTGTGGGCAGTCTAATCATTCAACAAAAAGATGAAGCATGACATTTGACAGTTAAAAGCTTAGGAAAGAATTTGAGAGTGGAAGAGTCAGCAGAAAACAGGACAAGATAACTGCACTTTTCTTGTCAACTGCATTCAGTCTTCGGGCATTGAGTAAGTCAAAAAATTATGTGTTCACCTTTCTTTACCTTACCTTCCATTTTTTCCCTATGATTGGCAGACTTACTCATCTCGTGCCCTACCATTTGGATTTCAGCTGAAAACTACATCACTCACTAACCTAAGGATTGTTGAAGTTTGGCAGAAGCATTTGAATTAGTAAATCTACAATAGAAAATGAACTCGGTGTGATCTAAACATTTTATACTCAACATACAGGAGAATCTTGTGCATACAGATGATATATAGTATACAGTTCATAAAGTTATTATCGTCTCAAAGAATGACAACAATAATACAAATTGTACAAATAGATAAAACCATTTTGACTTCTCTGCATACGGAGCACAACTACCTTATCCAATTCATAATTTGAAAAGGTAAAAGTTGGTCAAGTCCAGCCCACGTTTTGCTCCAAATTAAGATTCTGGTACAGATCTAGCATGACAGGACCCAACCTTGTTACGCATCAAATCTAGGAATTGGACCCATAGCCAATATCACAACAATTATGATGATCACCATCATCATTCATAGGTTTTCCTATATAATATACGGCTATCAACCAAAAGTCAACAAAACTTTGCATAAAATTCTTTACAGGCAGGTAGGCTAGTTCATAGCCACTTGCAAACCTCTGGTTCAATGTACAAATTTGAGCTGGTTACTTTGCAAAGATAAATGGGCCTGGTATGGTGGACTTAAAAACGACAACCAGGCAAAATAGTGTTCTTGCATGGTGGATTTAACTGTTAAGCATGTGAATCATTACTCCTCGTGATAACATATGAGAAGAAGCATGCTCTTTTATATATCCACATACACTGAAACAGACATTGCAAATGGCATACAGTGAAAAGGCCAAAGAAATGTTGGTGAGCACCCACGCTCCATCAATATTTTCATTCTTGTGGTGGAAAGAAGTGAGACGATGGAAGGAAGACATTGGATCATTAACTATTAACGCTTTGAAGGACTTGCTTTCAGAGCAAGAGGCACCATAGTAGATAACCTTTAGCTTCATTGCTCACAATGATTAAAAAGACCTCTATGAAACATCAATGCAAAACACTGGTGCAACAAATTTTAACAGGTAGGATATGATAATCATTCATAAGAAGTTATCATAATAACATAGTCCATACCCCCCACAAAAATATGAACATCCACGATGGTCCATACTCCCTACAAAAATATTAACATCCACAATCTCCATTTTTTAGTCATCAAATCAAAATTCATTGACCATAGTCCATACTTCATCCAGTATTATCAACAAGACAGATTCTAATATCAAACTTCCATCATGCCCACCACTACCATCACTAAGAAATCAACATTCATCATCCACCAGCTAAAACAAAAAAGGCTTCCATTCCCCTAATCTCAAACCTTTTCAGAAGCATCACGATCATTTTTGTGATTTTAAAAATAGCATATTTAAATGAATATATGACACACAACCCAGCCATATTCAGTGCAAATCAGTGTCTGATGGATATTGCATGCAATTTATAGAATATATATATATATATATATATATCCCAGAAATGCCTCCACCTCGAACTCAAACCAGTGCTGTCAAAGCAGCACCCAAATGCTTAAAAAGTCATGGCACCTAAGCAAAGAATGACCTTGGCACTGTTTCATCCAAACAAACAAATACTCCTTTATTACATTTTATTCATCAGTGCCATCTTGTATTTTCACTACTATGCCTGGCAGGGAAATCGTATAATTTGGAGTACAAAACAAACAAAAGTCATCTGACAATTTTTGGTAGACTAGCAGCCATTGCTCAACTGCCCAAAGACCCATAGAATGTGTTTCTTATTTTTCATGCTTCCTCTGTATCAAATCAAAAAACCCAACCTTCTGATGTCTTCATATAGCCTCCTTCTATGTTCAGGAGATCTTGGAGGTTTCTTTTTTGACTAACCTTTGCTAGAATTCAACTACTCGTAGAGGATGCATTCAACCAAAGAACTAGCATATAAACTTTTCAAAATTTTGACAAAATAAATTATGATCCATAGAATAGACATCATATAGATTTTACAAGACTTTCTCAACAATATTATGGTAGGTGCATATATGCATAAGTCAAGGATTAGCATGGTGAAGACATTTCAAGGATGGACCTTAAATAAAGTGAAGGATCACTAAATAGAGGAGGTACAAGAGACCACACTGAGGACACCAGTTTCAAAAAGGTTCGTGATAAATTATGTAATTTATGAGTTTGCAACCGGTTGTAACTCAGGACAGCAATTGCACTATTTAAAAAAATAAAGTCAATCATACATGTGATTTTGTGCCAAAGAACCAACTAATATATCAAGTAATCAACCTTACAAAACCCTGCCAAAGTCATGCGCCTATTTATACCTGTTGGGGCATTCTTTGCTCCATGCACAACAATATTTAACCATTTTAGCTATTACTGCCAAATGCTGAATGGAAACACAAAGTCATCGAGCTTCAACAGTATCAGGTGGCAAAAATATTTAGTGCCTAACATATGATGAAGGGAACATATTCTTCTGGGTAGACTATTTGGCCTTATAATATGAGAACCCAATAAAAACTACTGGTTGATACAAGTTAACCTATTATACAAAGCTTCAATACCAAAATTAATGCAGCAGAAGATGTTGAGTAGGATTAACTTAGTGGTTTTAAGGTAAAAAAACCAATAATTTATAGTTGCTGATGTTTAAAATCAAATTTGAACTTAAACAAAACCCAAAAAAAAAATCCTAACAAAACCATGCAATGAATTCGTAAAGCTAGCTATTGGAGAAGAGAATCTAGATTTTCAAAGGATCTTGATGTTGATTTTACATTTTAGTTAGTTCAGCAAGCCAATATCTGACTTAAATGAGATTGTAGCAGACCAGATAAAGCTACAGGGATTGGTAAATATGTTGCTGGAAAGGTGGTGTCATAATGCAGTTCTCTAAAAGTCATAAAGAAGATATAGAATTAAAGGAAAAAGGTAAAAAGTCGATTCAGATCTTCAAAGGACATGGTAACCATGTCTAGTTGTGGACTAGCATCATCATGGATTCACAACATGATGCAGAGACAAAACCCATGTTATGTTTTTGCACAACTTAAACATTTGAGATGTCTGACAGGTATATGTTTCATTAGCCCTTACATGTCATTCAATACAAAATATAAAAAACAATGAAGATCCTCCTGTCGAAACAGGGGTTCCCGTTAGAAAGGACATGTATAATAAAAATGAACATCTTTAAAGACAGCAAAAACTGCCTACAAGTTCATACTTTAAGACCTCACTAACCTAACCTGTACCTAAACTGGCACACTTAAAATACCGTGAATGATCAATCATGAAATAAAACCTCCCCAAAAATAGCCTAAAAAATGATCAAAAATTTATAAGAAAAATAAACTAAAAAGCAACTAGCTTTATAACTTGACAATCAACAAAATCCTTCACTAACTTACAAAGGACTCCTAAATTCAAGTGTTATTAATAGAAACCAATATAGAATATGTTTTAACTACTTCTAGAACATAAATACAACTCAAACCAATATGGGGGTAGTTGAGGTTTAGGTGGGTAGACGCAGGCATTAGGTCTCATTGAGACAGCATCAAGAGCAATGATGCATCATCCACAAAAAAGAGTATTTCAAAAACCAAAAAGATGAAGAAGAATCTGTATGTGAATCTTATTATAATTTGGGAATAGATAGCATAACATATTAAAAAAAAAGTAGCTTGAGAAGTACCTCATGAGCCTGAAAGTAAAACATGCAAACCAAAACAATATTGGTGGTATAATGATGATGTCCATTAGGTAAATGATAAAAGTACGCATGCAAATAGTTACTTTAGATGCATAATAAGCATGCATGGTGAAAATGTCAATTAGATTATAGCAAAATAGAGGATAATCCCAATGAAACAAGAATATGCTAAGAATTAGTTTCAGACAGCACATAAGAATAACAATAAATAGCATGGCTTAGTCAGATGTTTGACAGTGGGTTGTTTCTGTTTTTTTTCGAAAGAGGAAATGCCACTTACTTAAAAGGGCCCTCATTAGCCATCTTTGAGATGGACAGGTTATTAAATACTTTAACATGAGAAAACAACAAGATGATGCAGGTCACCTTTTTCCTTCTTTCTTTTGTTCTTCTCTCTCTCTCTCTCTCTCTCTCTCTCTCTCTCTCTCTCTCTCTCTCTCTTCCTTCTACTCCTTTTTGCTTTGAAGAAATATGGTGGAGACACCACCACAAGGGTTTGAACCTTGAACCTCACCCAAGTGGAGCAGGCTGTTGACTGAGCTACAACTGGTTTTGGCATTCTCTGTTCTACTCTCTCTCTCTTAAAATTTCTCTTTTATATGCCAAAATCCAGATGTCAACCAGCAGATTTCTTGCAGGATATCAGTAAATTCAGATCTGTTGCGATTCAGTCACTTAATGCAACCAAAGTGGTGAATACACACACAGATATGGATAGTTCAAATTTCTGTGTAGCATCAATGGCTTCCCCATGTCCGTTGTCCATAATTGTTTAAACCTTGTCCATAACATAGTTAAAGGATATTTTTATGGATATGCATACAACGTAAGAAAGAAATAAAGCATCGACTGAAAAACTGCAATTAGTTTTGTGTTTGCATCCAGGAAACTAAATCTATACTATAGTAAAAAGAGCGAGTTAGGATCTTCAGTTGTGTTAAATTTGCATTTGGGTGGAAAACTACTTAGTTTACATAGGAAACTTTATCATGAAATACATAATAAGTATGGTGATTTTGGAAAGGAAGATATGTTTATAGTAATCTAGCCGTGATCTTATCTCGTGATGCCCAAATAAGCCCATCTCCCATTATTATCCTCTCTCTCTCTAACTTTCCCAATCTAATTTAGAAAGGTTTCTCACTCTATCTCTCGTGCACATGCACGTGAGCATACGCGGATGTGGGTGCCCCCCCCCAAAACACACACACACTCTTCAACCCTGCTAACAAAGAGAGTATCTATATCTTGCCACTTGCATTATGATCCTTGACTTCCTATTAATTATCCCTGTGTCCATATCTTTCCTCCACTATATCTTGGCTAAGAGTCCTACATTTCTTAATTTCTCATCCCATGTTCCTTAATTACCCACATATCTCTCATGTTTAAAAATAAACTATTATGCTCTAATTTATTCCCTTATTTAAATTTGCAAGCAATCTTATACCAAGATCTAATAGAAACAAAGTCATATTAAGATGGAGCAATGGTAAGCCAATATCCTTTTTGCATAAGAAATCTTGTTATTTAAAAATTAAAAATTTTCCTTTTCATCATTTTCTTCATTAAAATGTGCTACTTTTTGACATGTAAAGTGTGAAACTATAGTTAAGTTTAAGTTGGAACATAATAACAACCAGAATTTTAGTTATCATTTATTTTATGTACTACCACTGCACATTTCTTTTTTCACTATTCCTTATATTCTAAATAAGTTTGTTTTTACCACCCATATGCATCGCACGTGCCAATTTACTAGTGCATGCAAAAGAAAGACATCAAATATAAGACTAGAAGAAATAGTATAGCACTTAACCATATACTAAATAAAAAATTTAAAATATTTTAAATAAGTTTTTTTTTTTGCTGCACACATGTAATGCACATGCCCATGTACTAGAGCCATGCAAAAGAAAGAAATCAAATATCAGACTAGAAGAAGTAGTAAAGCACTAAAAAATCTACAAACGACTGCACCCAAGTTTAGTGGTTCAAATTTCCAAATTTCACTAATTATGAGCATTATTACAAGCAAAAAGATAAAGATAATTACCCGTTATTGGCTGAACCATTTGAAAGAATTGGAGATGGGGGATGCCTTCCTGGCAGAGGAATTTGTAATGATTTGTGAGCAAACATCTGAAGATCTGTCACCAAACCATTCAGTCTTCTTATGTCTGCTACCTAAAGCATGAAAAACACATTTTTATTGCGTAAGTCGGACTTCAGCGACAGATAATATAACAGAACATCTATCTCAGCCAAAATCATTGATTCAATCAAACACAAAGGAGATACAGAAAAAGGCTAAACTATGACATCAATCTGGGTAGAGTTGATTAACATATAAAATGGCAATTTCATCAACTTGTCACCCAAAAGTTTCTTTTGGCTCAATTGCTCCCTACGTGAATAGCGAACAAATAAACTAGCATCATTAAGCATAGGAGTACAACCATTTCTACTATGCATCAAATTATTAAAATAGCAACCATGCCTGAAAATTCAACAAAACACCCAAAACAAATAGTAAAGCCATTAAAAGATGCAATTTTAATTAGCATATGGTGATTACACTTCCTGTGCTGCATGACAAATAAACCCGAAATCAAATTTTTAAATTCAGCGTAACACCCAGAACCCCAGAACTGTTCAAACCGCCGGTCCAACGAAAGAAAACAGCAAAAAAAAAAAAAAGCATTTCAATTACCTCGACACCATACTTTATGGCGACACCGGCAAGCGT
The DNA here is from genome assembly GCF_051530095.1 of Phoenix dactylifera. Taxonomy (NCBI): domain Eukaryota; kingdom Viridiplantae; phylum Streptophyta; class Magnoliopsida; order Arecales; family Arecaceae; genus Phoenix; species Phoenix dactylifera. The sequence goes on from NC_143192.1 coordinate 14,467,611, forward strand.
ATCCATCTTCGAGACACGGTGCTCGATATACTTAACAGCCATCGGGGAAGAAGAGGAAGAAGAAGGCAGAGACGAAGAGGACACTGGGATCGTCGCAGAGCTATCAAACTCTCTCGAATGGGCTACGTACCCATACATCAAACTCTCAGAATAATGGAAAGAATTGCCATTCCTTCTAACTCTCTCCGCCTGCATCTCCGAAAAAAAACAGAAATCTACCGTCTCCTTAACCGAAAAAATGGGAAACAAACCTAAAATCCCCGGAAACGGAGAGCTTCTCTCATATGACCTAATTTCCACAACCAATGCTCAACCTAATTACATCCAAAATTGCGGGAATGAAACCATGAAAAAACCCTAGGTCCGTAGATCCGGTGCTCCGGGTCACGATTTCCGATCGGGAATCCGTTGATGCCTCCTCGGAATTATTGATTTGAACCGCGCGCTGATTCGATTTGGGCGTCCGAAATCCCCAAAACCGGCGACAAAATAGGGGTAGGGGAAAATAAGAGGGGAAGAGGGGGAGGGGGGGGTGAGCGGGACGCGACGGCTTATGAAGCTTCCACCAGGTTGGACGCGGTTTCTGGAACTCACGCCACGTGGCGCTGTTCCAGCGGCTGTCGTCAAAATTTTCTTCCGACCCGCTGAGCGTTGGTTTCTCGTCCCCTGCTTTCCGCTCAACCTTCACAGAGGCCCTCGACCTTTCGTATTATTACGATGCTGTCCATCTCGGATAAAGAAATTTCCATTTATTTTTTAAGCACCACTGTACCGATGGTTTGAACTTCACAAGGTCAAATGAAGCTGTGGCATAAATCACCAAGTTATGATCTTCTCTGTTCTATACCTGAATCCAAAAAATCTAACATTTCTATCGCAACCATTCTTATGTCATGTAATACCTGATAATATATAGGATGGAGCCCGATGATGCACACGATATCATCTTATATAATGCATAAATCTTACCATATTGTGGTGACATATAAATGATTATGACGGCGCGCTAGAGAATGCTCGAACTCAAAAACTTGCTATCATGACTCCGAATAATATCTTGAGATGCAATAGAGTTTGGTAGTAGATGAGACATTGTCTTGTACCTGAAACTCCAGGCGGATGGCTAGTGATCCAAGAAAAAAAAAAGAATCGATTACATTTTTTTTTATGATCTCCTGTTATAAATAGGACTAACAAAAACAGAGTTCTTTTTGTATCACTTTATCATCCTTTTTTTATCAATTTCTTTTATTAGATAAATGTTATTTTTTATTTTTTTAATGGGAGTAGATTAAATCTAGTAATTTAATTTGATAGTTTTGAAATACATAATACACTAGCCTAACTCTTATCATACAGAGACCATCAGGCGATAGATAAATGTTCTCTGGTTCAAGTGTAAATAAGGGAAGACCCCATGCCCCATCTCAAATCTTTGGAGGAAGATGCATGGAAAACGATTTGGACCTGCGAGTAATGTTTTGTCTTTTAGTTCTCCCTTCCATCTCCATTCACTCCGCTATTCCGTTTACGTCCCTCTCCCGAAAGGTACCTTTCCCAGAGATGTTTATAGATAATTTGTATGCGGAAGTAAGATCTACCGTCCAAGTTATTTTATTGGGCTCCGATAGCAAAAATTGACGGTAGATTATGCTCCCCCATATAAATTTCTATACATTTGTCAGTAGATAACATTTTCTATTTTTCTCGCCGACACTTCTCTCCCTATCTAGGCTCTTCAAGTTTGACAATTGACAACATTTAAAAAAAAAAAATTATTTGAGGATGATTTGGACGAGACTGACCGATTATGGCTGAGTTTAAATCATAATCGTCCATTTAATGAATCCCATATCCTATGCGTTTATTAGTTAGGCTCGGTCCCATTCACGTGGAACATAGCAGCACAAGAGATTGCGGAAACCGGAAATAATGACCGTCCAATAACGCCGTTGATCACGGGGATTGTTCCCTCTGGGCCATCACGATGGTCAGAGAAGCCTGTGACATGGAAGTGACGTGATTTATTTTATGACTTAACGAGTACGTCCTTGCATCGGACGGCCAGTGTCACGCCGTCAGAGTAATAATGGCATTGATGGATCCAGCTGGAAAGTATACCACCAGACCTGGAGGATCTGGGCAACTAATTTTTGTGCCGTGGTCCCTTCGTTTGGGATAATAAATACAAAAATGGGAAGCAGAGTGATATAAACGGAATTTTTTTTTTTTCCTCTTGCAGAATTCAAATAATTATCCAAAATTATTAAGTAAAATTCTTATAAAAAATTATTTATTGTTTGATAACTACATTTCTATGTTCCTAAAATACTGTAAAATTTTAATATATATTTGATAAATAAACTGAAAAAATATTTTTGTTATAACCAAATAATCATAACAAAACATTGAATGGTATTATACAATAAAATATAATAAAATATAATATATATTAATATATAAATATATAATATAGTGTAATATTACTTTAATGTAATATAATATTATTATAATATATTAATATAATATTATATACTATAGTATGGATAATTATAATATTTTATTATAGATATTTTGATAAAAAATTTATAAATCAAAACAGCTTTCCGACGCATGTTAAAAGTGGTTTTATGAAGAAACTGTTTTAGCTTTCTGACAAAACTAAAATAGCTTTCTGATTTTTTTACTAAATATTTCTATTCTATCTAAAATACTTTTGAAGTATTAGAAAGTGCTTTCTATCCTACCAAAAGCTCTGTCAAACGAAGCCTTAGGCCCTGTTTGGGGGAGCTTTTGGAGGGCTAGAAAGCACTTTCTGGCCCTCCAAAAGTACTTTTAGATGAAAAACTGTGTTTGGTAAATTTTTCAAAAAGCTGTTTCAGCTTTTGCGGGAAGCTGAAAACAGCGAGGAAGCTCCAATTTGGAGCTTTTGGGAGGAAGCTGTTTCAGCTTTTTCGGAGAACTGTATTTTTGACAAAAATGCCCATATTAAAATAACATAATTACATAGTTTATCCCTGTATGAACCTAAAAATCTGCTGGAGCCAAGAACCCAAGCCGTCAGACTCCCTTCCGTAAGAAAAGGTATTTTTCTTTTCAATTTTTGTATGCATCTCTTGAACCACATTTTAGAAAAAAAAAATTTAATCCTTTTCCATACCTTCCAAAATCAATCTATTATTTTTTTTTTTTATCATCAACCTCGCGGCCCACGATGAGGTCCTCCTCGAGCGTGGACCACGAAGAAGAGCCCCTGGACCGCAGAAAATTAATTTTAGAAAAATTATGAAAAATTATTATGGGAAATTATTTTTTACTAATAATTATAATATTTTATACCTTTATTTTTGTATTATACTATAAATATAATATCATATTATATTATATCATAATACATTAATATGTTATGTTAAATAATTTAATATTATGTTATATTATGGAAAATTAATTTATACTAATAATTATAATATTTTATACCTTTATTTTTGTATTATACTATAAATATAATATCATATTATATTATATCATAATACATTAATATGTTATGTTAAATAATTTAATATTACGTTATATTATGAAAAATTAATTTATACTAATAATTATAATATTTTTTACCTTTATTATTGTATTATACTATAAATATTGTATTATATTTTACATTATAATACATTAATATGTTATTTTAAATAATTTAATATTATGTTATTTATGAGAAATTAATTTATACTAATAATTATAATATTTTATACTTTTATTATTGTATTATACTATAAATATAATATATATTACATTATATCATAATACATTAATATGTTATGTTAAATAATTTAATATTATGTTATATTACCAATTATTAATTTACTCTAATAATTATATTACTATTATGCTATATTAACATAATATTATTTTGTATTACAATAATATTATACTATATCGTATATTTATGTATTAATTTATGTTATGTTTTATTATGTTGTGTTGTATAATACTATGCAATGTCCTTTATGGTAATTTTGTTATATAAAAGTACTTTCTCAGTTTGTTTACCAAACACAAAATAAAGTACCACAGCACTTTACGAATGTGGTTACCAAACAACAAACAGCTTTTTATAACAGCTCTACTTCAGACAGCTCTACTTCCAACAGCTCTACTTCCAACAGCTCTACTGCCAACAGCTCCTCCAAACAGGGCCTTAGTCAATTTCAAAATTTTAGAATACACCATCCTAAATGGAGGTCCCAAAAATATTTGTAGCTAGAGAAGTGTGACCTAAGTCGCCAACTTTAATTTACAAAATAATAATAATAATAATAATTAAAAAATTAAAAATACAAAGCTCTTCATTATTGTTTTTTTTTGCATCCAAATGCTGACTTCAGCATTGGGGTACAATTTTCTCGATCAATTTGGAAGTCCAGCTACATGACACAATGCATTGCTACAAAATATTAAATATTAAAAGTCCCATCATCACAGTTTGGTATCAAAAAGTCCTAAGTTTTGTGGAGCCAAGGTTTACGGTTCACCACCTACCCTCCACCATCATTTGATTTTTATTTTGTCTCGGCAAGGCACCATCTTTTTCGCCACCTGGCACTAGGTTCCACAAACTCTTTTTTAAGTGTGGAACCAAGGAAGGGGATACCTAATATTAGGTGAAGGCCCATCTGCATGCAAAATATTCTCCACTTTGACTCCTACCATCTTTCTTTATGACACTTGTATGAAGCCAATGGTACTAAAATATAGAGTGCTGAATTTTATTAGATGGTCAAAAAGGGAGCTTGCAGAGCTGTCCCATGGTTGCTACGCGGAATGACATGCGATTTCTTCCTTTTATCAAGGAATGACATCGAAGCTAGTGGAGGTGAGAACTGTCGGCTGTTGGACTCGGATCTTGAGACCGCTTGGCCACACGGCTCACATGTTAAGGCGTTTTGCTCCTTGCCAGGTCAAGTAGTAATTTAGTTTGGGCATAGTTTGTTCCATGTTATGCACCTGCACTATTTTAGTCTCTCTGATGTCGCAATGCAAAATAATCTACGTGGCATACCTAATGGTTTGCTTATTACGCTGCAGCTTATTTAAAGGACAAATTAAAATGTATATGAACAACTCAAGTTGCTTATTACCTCGATCGTTAGATCGTGCCCTGCACATATATATATATATATATATATATATATATATATAAGTGTCATAAACTTCTTGACACACTGTTTTAATGATCCAGCGATGGATTCATGCGAAGAAAGATGAATTTTTTTTTTTTGTGCCAAAGACACTACCCTTGTCCCCTTGGCTGCACTTTCTATCGGCCCTTGGAAACTAAGGCCATCGTTGACAATGGTGGAAAATATTTTTGCTAGCATAGATTCAAAACGTTTTCACCTCGTGTTTCTGAATACTCACCCGTTTGGTAGAGCTGTTGGTAATATAGTTTTCGGAAGTAAAGCTTTTTGAAGTGGATCTTTTTGAAATAGAGCATCTATAAAAAGTTATTTTCTATTTGATAACTACATTTCTAACGGTTTGCGGAACTTTAATATGTATTTGGTAAATAAATTAAGAAATTACTTTTGGTACGATAAAATGACCATAAAAGACATTGCGTAGTATCATACAATAGAGCATAATAAAATATAATATGTATTAATACATAAATATATGATATAGTATAATATTTTTGTAATGTAATATAATATTATTATAATATAGTAATATAATATTATATACTGTAGCATAATAATATAACATAATTTGTATTATATAAAATAATATATTATGATATAAATATATAATGTAATATAATATCATATTTATAGTACAATACAATAATAAAAATATAAAATATTATAATTCTTATCATCATTATATATTAATATTTTATTAATATAATATTTTTAGGAATTTTTTGGGGTTTTTTAAGTATAAATGGATTTTTTTGGAATTATAATATTTTATTATAGGTATTTTGGTTTAAAAAAAATATAAATCAAAATAGTTTTTGGATGCATCAAAGTGTTTTTTTTCAAAAAAGCCCTATTTTGGAGTTTCTTCCAACAAACATCTCTATTCCATCTAAAAATAGTTTTGGAGAGTCAAAAAATACTTTCTGACCCATCAAAAGCTTTGCCAAACGAAGCCTAAATTATAGTGTTTGCCACCCAATAGAATACTTGTGGCTGCCGTAAACACAAACATTTTTCAAAAAAAATACTTTGCGGGTGCCATTTATGTACACGTAAGCAAAAGTCATCCGGGCCCATCAATACTAAGTCAACAAATCCAGAGTCTGCTAACTCAACAAACCCGCCGCCGGCAACCAATAACAAAAGTCATCTGGGCCCGCCAATACTAAGTCAACAAAGCCAGAGTATGCTAACTCAACAAACCCGCCGCCGGCGACCAATAACAGCAGTCGCTAAGCATGCATCGCATCATCATAAAATCCAATAACGATGATTGACTGCATGCACGGCCATGCCAAATCATGCAGGGCAGAAAATAATTTCATCTAAATTAAGCTGGCTCCCAATAGCATGCGACCACCTTGATATAGTTTAGCTGCTAAGAAACTTATTGGTAACAGATTTTGTCCTAATCAAAAAATTTACAAATTGTTTAGAAGAAGCTTATTTGTCTACAAATTGCTAGGTTGTAAATCCAATTGCACATACTAGAGTTATAGTGATATTTCAAAATCCAGATTGTTCATCAAACCAAAATCAAATTATGATATCATGATGATATATAAATAAATTAACTATTAATTATTTCTACATAAAAGTTAGATAAAATTATAGGTATATAAAACTACAAAAAATAATTTTTTTTAGCATTTTTGAAACAACTTTTGCTGTTCTCTATCACCCTAATTCATTATAGATTAGGCTATATATTGATGCATACATTGTTGTAAAGAGAGATATATGACACGGTGATTTTTCCTTCTTTTTCTTCCCTTGTTTTCACGCTTTCTTCAACATGGCATCAGAGCATTGTTCTCTGTTCCTACTCGGGTCTCTCTGCCAACGGCAAATCCAAGCTCAGATTGTTATATTTTTGAAATATGAAAAAACATTAAGAAGATCTTGGATTATCATGTTAATCATAATCATAATGTGGAATATAAAATAATAAAGACGTACCCATATCTATGGTTAAAATCTGCTCTTGCTTTTAGAGAAAACGATTACCTTAACAACGTTCCTCAAGAGTGTTTCACAATAGTTAGAGGCATAAATTAAATTATAGGTATGAACCCTAAAATCTCAGTTCTTTGATAGGTCTTCCACCATCAAGAAGACCAAAAGGCTCTTCTAATAGCTTTTCTACCAGCAAGAAAACAAAAGGACTCCTTTAGGCCTTCTACCCATAAATACAATTGGACTAGTAATAACCTATAATCATTTAATCGGATATTTTAGGATGTGTGGGACACTTTAATAGAATATTAATTTAATAATATTCTTACACAAATCTCTTGGAGGAAACCCCACCGCTACCCTCTCTACCGCTCCTACACCTTCTTCTTCAGCCTTAGCTCGCCGCTACCTGCAGACTACCTTCTTCCGGCGCCGCTACTCAGCGCCGTCCACCGGCCCCCTTGGTTTCTCCCGTGCCAAGATTCACAGCGTTGCCCGCCAGCCCTTAGATCTCTTCAGCTTCATCTCCATCGCCGTTAATTCCGTCGTTTTCTTCTCAGCGACGACGGCCTGGCTGAAGACCTCTCTTAGAGATTGAAGAGATTAGGCCCTTCCTCACCGACCGAAGCTACATGATCTGCAGTGCCGAAGTCTTGATCACCATCAAAGAGGTTGCCGCCGCCGAAGCTACATGAGTGCCTTTTGCTCCGGCAAGTCCTCACCGCCACCCTCGCGATTAGGGCCTTGATCCAAGCCCTCGCAAGAAAGGAGGATTGAATTGGACCGAATCACGCCCAATCGAATCCGAAATGGAAAATCAAACCTTTACAGTTCCAGTCTAGTTATCTACCACGTCAGCAGAAAGTGCCTATATATCTACCACGTCAGCATCACAATAGCGCCATGTCAGCAATTCTACCGCACCAGCATAGTGATCTATCTTTGCTAATTTGGATACACTGGTTCCATTTTTGGTATCTATTTCTGCAAATTCAGCCTCTTCTCATTTGGAATTGTAAGCTACACTTATGCCTAATGGTCAAAGTCGTTCTAAGATTTCCGGACCCTCTTTATGTTCTTTGGTCTCAAGCTACGCGTAGCTTTCTCAAAGCTAAGAAGTTATGGCGATTTATTGCTAGGGATGTCAAACAACCCACCAAGCTGGATAATAAGGATGATGCTACATATTTTGATCGACTTGAAGACTGGGATTAAAAAACCCATCAAATAATTACATTGTTCATAGATACCTCTCTTCCATCTATCTATGAGGAATTTGGCTATTATGAGACTGCTAAAGAGATTTGGGATATGCTACAGAGGTGATATATTACAGTTGATCTTGCTCATAGATATCAGCTTTGAGGTGACCTTCACCATATGCGTCAAGAGCCTGGTCAATCTATATTCGAGATTTTTATTCTAAAGGACATTATCGCTGATGCAAAAAAGTTCTTACTTATTGGAATGAGGATCGATTGATTCAATTTTTGATGGCTTTCAGAGATGAGTTTGAGCATATTCGTGCATCATTACTCTATATAGTTCCGTTACCTCCACTTGATCAGGCTATTGCTCGGTTTTTGAGGAAACTCATCTTGGCTCTCTTAGGTCTCAACATACAAATGTTGTTATGGCTATTCCTTCAACATCCTCCTCTGTCTCCAACTCTTAGTGTCACCATAACTACTACTGCATCTTCTAGTTCATGCTGGCTCTTCCATAAAGCAAGAATGTCGCTATTGCAAACAACCTGGGCATCACATTTCAGAATATCATAAACTGGCTCATAAGAATGCTAAGACTTCTAGACGTACTCAGGCCTGATCCAATCAGTCCAGAAACACTTCTCGGTCTCCACATACCACTATAGCGAGGATTCTTCTCCTACCAACTACTCTTACTCTTTAAGTGGTTTACAAGCCTTTTTAACTCAGTATGTAGCCAACTCTAGTAAACATTCATCTTCCATCATGCCTGTCACTTCAAGTACTACCGTTTGATTTTTTTTTTTTTTTGTTGAAAGCAGATTTTCATACAATATGTGTACGAATACATCCAATAAAGTCAAAAAACACTAACTCGCGGAGTGCCAATGACAACTCCCCCTTCTCCGCCCAGAGGGTGTACCCTGAGTGACCACCGCTTGATTTTTTGACACTGCTTGCTGTAACCATATGATCTCTGATCCACCTATTTCTTCTTTCAAAATTTCTGCATCATATTTGTCTAGTATTCATACTGCAAATGGATCTATTATGCCTATTAGTCATGTAGGTCATATTTCATCTCCTAACCTGTCTCTTCCTCATACATAACTTGTTCCTAAAATTAATCTAAATCTTTTATCTGTTGGTCATCTACACAATACGGGTCTTGACTTACATTTTTCTCATAATGGTTGTATTGTGTAGGATCCATAGACAAAGTAGATTATTGGGATAGAGTGTAAAGTTGGATGTATGTTTGAGGTCAATTCATTTCAAATTCCTTCTTCTTCTCACACTGCAGCTACTTTAACCTCGTCCTCTTCCTCTCTAGGTATCTGGCATATTCGTTAAGGTCATATTTCTTTTGGTCGGTTGCATTCTTTAGTTTCCAATGGCAAATTAGGCATTGTTAAAGATGAAATTATTGATTGTCATTCTTGTCAACTTGCAAAGAAAACCATATAACCTTTTTCTAATAGTGATTCTGCCTCTTATGAACATTTGATTTAGTACATTCTGATATTTAGGGTCCATCTCCTATAGTTAGTATGTGTGGTTCATGCTATTTTGTTATATTCATGGATGGTTTCTCTCATTTTACTTGTATCTATCTTATGCACAATAAATCTAAACTGCCCCATATTTACTCCACTTTTGCCACAATGGTTCAAACTCAATTTCTTTCGAAAAATTAAAATCCTTGGTATTGATAATGCTATGGAATATAAAGAATAAAATCATCTCATTTTTTTGAAACAAAATGGCTCCATTCTTCAACATTCTTGTCAAAACACATCTCAACAAAATGGGAGGGCACAACATATATATTGGAAACAATACATGCCTTACTTATTTCTGTTGTGTGTTCTGAACATTTATGGGGAGAAGCTGCTCTCACTATCACCTATACTATTAACCGCATTCCTTCTCTAATTATCTAGCATCGATCTTCCTATGAGCATCTTTTTGGCATTATTCCCAATTATAATTTACTCAAGGTTTTTGGATGTGCTTGCTTTATGCAATTGCAATCTTATGAGTGCACCAAATTGGAATGCCGCTCTCATTTGTATTGTTTTCTTGGTTAGGAAAATGAGCATAAGCGTTAGAGGTGTTGGGACACGACTTCATATTTCTCATCATGTTGTCTTCTGGAAATAAAAAATGTTTGCTTCTATGTCATAGTTCTTTGCTTCTTCTCCTCCTTCATTCTTTACCAATCCTTCAACTGAGTTATTTTCTGAAGATTCCAATGCAGTGCCTTCTAGTAAGCTCACTCAAGACTCCTTTGATGCACCCTCTTTTGATATGATTGCTCCATTTGTAGATCCTACTCTTCCATCTTCCTTTAAGAGCAAAGCATTACGTCGTTTTACTAGGATAAGAGCACTTCCTTCTCATCTTCATGACTATTATTGTTTCTCTGCCATTAATTCTCTTCATGAACCTTGCACCTTTTGCGAGGCAAATTTGATCCTTTTTGGTGGCAATCAATGACAAAATAATTACATGCCTTAGAGAAAATAGGCACTTGGGATCTTGTTGATTAACCTCCTAACAAATCTCTAGTGGGGTGTGTTGTGGTTCAAATCTGGCCCGAGGGTGATCACGCCAGAGGAGTCGAGGGAGCAACCGGTGAGTGGAAGAAAAGGACGAGCGCCACCTCCCGCACAGCGGCGGACCTGCACAAAGCCTCACCGGTGGGGTTCCGGTGAGGGCCCTCCAATGCTCAAATTAGAGTGGGGTATATTTGGTGTAGCCAAGAAAAGGTCCCTCTTACGTTACCTCATGGGGCTATTTATAGTCCTTGTAGAAGTATCCAGATGGCGGAGGTATGGCCCGTTCCCATCATGGGAGGAGATGGCGCGCAGTCAGAGCTTGCTTGTGGCGCGCAGTGCAGTCCGTTCTTGGGAACGTTGAGGCGTTGACAGTCGTTGTAGGGTATGGTTCTTGGTTGATATGTCGTGGCATGGCCGGCAAGCAAAGCATAGTGTGGTGAGGCTGCTGCAGGGCATGGCTGCAGCATGTGGATGATGAGGTCGGCCTTCTGGGCTAGGCCTTCTGAGCTCGGCCTTCTGGATTTGGCCTTCTGGAGTTCGGCCTTCTGAGCTCGGCCTTCTGGAGTTTGCCTTCTGAGCTCGGCCTTCTTGGGTCGACCTCCTGAGCTTGGCCTTCTGAGCTCGGCCTTCTGGGCTCGGCCGTCTGAGCTCGGCCTTCTGGGCTCGGCCTTCTAGGTTGGGCCTTCTGAGCTTGGCCTTCTGAGCTCGACCTTCTGAGGTCGGCCTTCTGAGCTCGGCCTTCTGAGCTTGGCCTCCTGGGATTGGCTTTCTGAGCTCGGCCTCCTGGAGTTGGCCTCCGGAGCTCGGCCTTTCGAGGTGGGCTTGGCCAAAATTGGGCGACCTACACCAAAAAATAGGACGATCCATTTTGCCCCCCATTATTTGCCCCCCCCCCCCCCCCGACTTCTGAGTCCAGGTGTCTTTTGTCTCGGGCGAAGGAAGTAGTCCAATCGCTGATCGTCCTGTAATATAGCTAAGTATCTTTGGAGAAGTATGTGCCAAGTAGGGTGTACCTCTCGTGTAGTTGGAGCTAAGGGCTTTAGGCCAAGCTGTTCAAGCCGAGCTAAGCGACTCTGCTCCGAGGTCAACTTCAACGGCCTTCTTTGGCTTGTGGTCGACTCAGCAGGGCGCCCCCACTCAGATCGGAGCGCGTCGTCGCAGAAGGCATCGAATTGGCATCAAAATGGCGTCGAATGTCATCGAATTGGCGTCGAAATGGCGTCGAATTGGCATCGAATGTCGTCGAATTGGCGTCGAATTGGCATTGAATGCTATTGAATCGCGTCGAATTGGCATTGAATATCGTCGAATGACGTCAAATTGGCATCAAAATGGCATTGAAATGGCGTCGATCACTTAGATGAGCTCGAGGGCCGAAGAGCTCGAGCACTTAGATGAGCTCGAGGACCGAAGAGCTCGAGCACTTAGATGAGCTTGAAAATATAAATGAGGGGGGCGATGTTGGGGATTGAGATACCTTTTGGAGACATATTGACAGCTCCCAAGCTTCAAGATCCCTTAGGACTTGGCTTAGCACCGGCTGGGAGTCGTTGGAGGTCGTTAGGCGGTAGGCGTTGAGCCCTGGGCCGCGTCGCTGCCCCTCGAGGTCGAGGAGTCATGATCATGCAGGATCCATGGCTACCCAAGAGCATTTTCTTTTGCCAGGCCGGACTAATCTCGTTGTTGCCTTGGTTGGCCAAGAATAGTGTTGTTGGCCGAGCTGACCTGGGTCACGAGAAGGTTTAGCTTCATAGTACTTTCTTGGGGTGGAATATTCTGTGAATCTAGCCAGAGGAGCGATTATCCTTTGAAAGGCATTATAAAATAAAGCGTCAGCCGAGCTCGCATTATGTACTAAAATCCTTTTTAAAGCCTTGCAATGATAAAGGAAATAGCTACAACGTCATCATAAAGAGGGCTCAACACCCTTTTGATCTTCATCGGAAAAGGAGATGACTTCTGCAGTGCACGGATGCTTTGAGGAAGCTCCTTCTCCCGAGCTCGATACTTCAGGTGCCTTTACTCGCCCACCCTCTGATGGTATTGATGATGCCTGCGAGAGGTCAGTTATCATTTCGCTCCTCACGCAGCACTGGATTTTGTTCCTTGGGCTCTCTCCTGTAGGCCTGATCACAGACAAAACAACTCAACCGACCTTGGTGGATAAGTGCCTCGATCTCATCATGGAGCTCGTAGCAATCCTCTGTATCATGGTCGCGATCTCGATGGAAGTGGCAGTACTTTTTCGAGCGCTTCCGCGACTCTGTCGGTCGCATCCTCAATGGAGATCGGAGGTAGCCTTGACCTTCAATCTCCATGTGGATCTCTGCTCGGATGGATGTGAGGGGAGTGTATGTCTGAAACTTTTGGAGGGGCGACCTCGGGCGAGTTAGGCTCTTGGGCCAAGGAGGCTCTTTCTAATGCCAGGAAAATTTGCTGCTTGATGGGGATCGCTCCTCGTGGCGCTTTTTTTGCATCTTGGCAGGTCGTTCGGTTGCCTCCCGCCAAGAGGCTATGGCTTCCTCAGCCTTGGCGTACTTGCGAGCTCAGGCCAACATTTCAACAAAGTCGGCGGAAAAGCTCTTCTCGATGGAGAAGAGAAATTTGTAGGATCGAGCTCCAGTCTTCAATGCCGACATGGCGATTGACTGGTCGAGATCGCGAACCTTCCATATGGCTGAGGTAAAGCGATTGATATAGTCTTTTAAGGATTCTCCCTCCTTCCGCTTGATGGTGAAGGAGTCTGAGGTCCGGCGCTGACGCCAGCTAGCGGCAAAATGGATGGCGAGCTGCTTGTCTAGCTGTTCGAAGGAGAGAATTGATGTTGCCCAAGAAGACAACCCAAGAGGGGGGGGGGGGTGAATTAGGTTTTAAGTAATAATTGCAAATTAAAAACTTAATGAGTAACTAATTAAACTTTATTGCAAGTGGATTAATTAGTTCACATATGCAGTGGATGAGGGGAATGGGAGAGACAATTAAACAATCACAAACACAAGAGATTTTATAGTGGTTCGGAGCTAACCCTTGCTCCTACGTCCACTCCCCAAGCTTCACTTGGGAGTTCACTATAATTCCTCGAATTACAGCCGGTTGTTTTACAAGCTCACAACCCAACTTGTTGTTTTACGAGATCACAACGAACTCGGTCGGTTTTCACAGGCTCACCGACTAGAACCACCCGATTGTTTTTCCGGGATCACAATCGAACCCTTACACCGTTGGTTTTAACCTCGGCTCACCAACAAACCTCTACAACCTTGATTCAATCCCCTGATTGAATCAAGTAACAAGAAAAAAGTTTGTAAAGAGTGCAGAAAAAGCTTCTTAACAAGCAAATATGAACAATATAAATAATGTAGAGTTAGAAGCCCTCAAACAGATTTTGGAAGAGGAAGAAGGGGCTTCTCGAACTCTGAGTCTCCTCTTTGAATGCACTGGTGATCTGATGTCAGAGGAGAGCCTTGAATGCGAGGAAGACGTTTGGAGGATGGACTTCAATGCACTTCTTCCTTCTTTCTCTTGTATTAACTCTTGAGAGGCTTTGGTGGGTGGAAATCCCTTTTGCTTTGAATGGAGTCTCTCTTTCTTGCTCTATTACTGTTCACTCTGGCTATTTAAGCAATCCCCATCGAAAACTAACCGTTAGACACACTTTTAGAGCCGTTCTGCACAATCTGCAACTCCTGACAAAGTGTCCGTTGGGATCGGAGTCGACTCGCTCGATCTGGAGTCGACTCGGCTGTTGCTGGAGTCGACTCATGCTTTACTGGAGACGACTCGCCCACTGTTCAAAATTTGAAATAAAGTGCTGTCCCGTTCTGGAGTCGACTCGCCAATGTCCGGAGATGACTCTCCCTTCTGGAGACGACTCGTTCTTCAGGAATCCAAAGATCTTGCTTTCGGGTTTACTTCCTCGAGTCGACTCGGATTCTCTTGGAGTCGACTCGGCTGAACTGCCTCGGAGTCGACTCGCACTTTGCTGGAGTCGACTCGGCTCTCAGACACCAAAAAATTGGTCTTCTGTCTTTGGAGTAGAACTGCCTCGGAGTCGACTCGGACTTTGCTGGAGTCGACTCGGCTCTCAGACACTGAAGTTGGCTCTCTGACTTTTAGTCTTGCATTCCTCTGAGAGTCGACTCTTGCTTCTTTAGGAGTCGACTCGCCAACCGTCGGAGTCGACTCGAGTTCTTCTGGAGTCGACTCGGCTCTCAGAGTCCAAAACAACTTCTCTGTCTTTCTGTCTGTTACTCCTTGGAGTCGACTCGCACTTTGCTGGAGTCGACTCGGCAAGCATCGGAGTCGACTCGAATTCTTCAGGAGTCGACTCGGTGACAGGGTCTGAGATTCATCTTTCTGTCCTGCTGTCTGTTCTCAGTCGGAGTCGACTCGTAATGTGCCGGAGTCGACTCGAGTCTGTGCCAGAACGTCTGAAACACTTGGAGTCGACTCGAAATCTTCCGGAGTCGACTCAAGTTCCAGACTTTGGTTCAAACTGAGTTCCATACTTAGCCAAAATGTATTGAACCAAGGCTAGAGACAATTAAACATAAATTCACAAATATTTGGCTGAAACACTAGATTGAATTCATTAGTATAACATAAGATATACTCAAATGCTTTGAGCTCATCAAATCAAATAGGGTTATAATCAATCACTCCACAATTGAGCTAGGCTTTAGTCCAGAGAACTAAAGACGAGCTGCCTTGCGGAGAATCGCTGGGAAGGCTCTACGGAGTAGAGCGTCTATGGCTCCTTGAAGTGTCATAAGGGCCTTGTAGCTCTCCATATGATCCAGAGGATCGGATGAGCCATTATATGGCTCAATCTGTGGCATCTTGAACCTCTGGGGGATTGACTCATCCATGATCCATTGAGAGAATGGAGACTCTGTTGTAAAGTTGAGGTCGGCGTCTCGCTTCGGGGCTCGGTCTCGAAGCGTCTGTATCTGCCGCTCCAAGTTCTTGACTTTTCTGCCGAGCTCGGATGGGGCTCCTGTTGCAGCTCGGCATGGGGCAGACCCCGCCTCAGATGGGTGCTCCCGTGCTTGAGGTGTCAGGCTTCGGCGCGAGTTCTCAAGATAATGAATGCGCGACAAGCCCTCTCGGCTTGGGGGTCGAGCTTGGTGGGAGCTTCGGTGGTGGCGACGCTCTACAGAAAAATGACGTCGTGAGCGGTGTCCTGAGAACTCATGCTCGTGAGGAGGGAGTAGAGGTTGGTCTTCTACTTGCTGTAGGCCTTGAACGGCCGCAGTGAGTACTTGGACTTGTTGTACAAGTAGGTTGAACTACTCTGGCTGGACTTGAAAATTTTGGTCCGCCGGTTCTGCAAGGGGTGAACTTTGGAGTGAGTTGCCGAGAGCTAGTGACTGGTTCCTCGATGCATTTGAAGCTCCTTGACCCCTCAACTTCATGATCACGACTCAAGGCCCTTCCTCTAGCGCCAAATATGTTGTGGTTCAAATCTGGCCCTAGGGTGACCACGCTGGAGGAGTCAAGGGAGCTGCCGGTGAGTGGAAGAAGAGGACGAGCGCCACCTCCCGCGCGGCGGCAGATCTGTACAATGTCTCACCGGTGGGGTTCCGGTGAGGGTCCTCCGACGCTCAAGTTAGAGTGGGGTATATTTGGTCTAGCCAAGAAAAGGTTCCTCTTACGTTACTTTATGGGGCTATTTATAGTTCCTGTAGAGGTATCTAGGTGGTGGAGGTATGGCCCATTCCCATCATGGAAGGAGATGGCGCGTAGTCAGAGCTTGCTTGTGGCGCGCAGCGCAGTCCGTTCTTGGGAACAGTGAGGCGTTGACAGTCGTTGCAAGGTATGGTTCCTGGTTGATATGTCGTGGCGTGGCCGGCAAGCAAAGCATGGTGTGGTGGGCTGCTGCAGGGCATGGCTGCAAAATATGGATGACGAGATCGGCCTTCTAGGTTCGGCCTTCTGAGCTCGGCCTTCGGAGGTTGGCCTCTGAGCCTTCTGAGTTCGGCCTTCTGGGCTCGGCCTTCTGAGCTCGTTCTCCTGGGCTTCTGAGGTGGGCCTTCTGGGCTCGGCCTTCTGAACTCGGCCTTCTGAGGTGGGCCTTCTGAGCTCGGCCTTCTGGGTTTGGCCTTCTGAGCTCGGCCTTCTGGACTCGGCCTCCTGGGATCGGCCTGCGGAGCTCGGCCTTTTGGAGTTGGCCTCCTGAGCTCGGCTTTCTAAGGTGGGCTTGGCCAAAATAGGGTGACTTACGCCAAAAAATAGGACGATCCATTTTGCCCCTCATCAGGGTGCAAATGGCTTTATAAAATTTAAACCCGATCAGATGGTTTAGTTAAGTGTTATGAAGCTCAACTTGTTGCCAAAAGTTTTACATAGGAGCACAACATTGACTATGAAGAAACATTTGCTCTAGATGCTCAACTAACCTCAGTTAGGAGCTTTATTGGTGTTGTTGCAGCCATTGGATGGCCACCTTAGATGGATATCAAGAATGCTTTTCTCAATGGTGATCTCTCAGAAGAAGTGTATTTGCAGCTACCACCAGGCTATCCTCATCCATCAAATAAGGTATGTTGGTTTTCTTGTGCTTCATATAGTCTTAAGCAAGTTCCTCATGCTTGGTTTGCAAAATTCAGTACCATTCTCTCGATTTGGGTTCACTTATAATTCTTATAATTTAGCTCTTTTCATCAGCAAAACTACTGAGGGTATCATCCTATTATTACTCTATGTGGATGATATGATTATAACCGAGAATGATCTCACTAGTATTTATGTTCTCAAACAGTATCTTAATCAAGAATTTGAGATGAAAGACTTGAAAGCATTGAATTACTTCTAGGGCCTTGAGGGTATTATTTATCATAGGCCAAGTATGCATGTAATCTCATTTCTAGAGCTAGATTGACACATAGCAAGATTACTTTTGAGCTTCTTGAGATTCATGCCAAATTAACACCCACCGATGGAACTTGTATTTCTGATGTTACTCATCATAGACAATTAGTTGGTGGTCCTACATATCTTATGATTACTCACCTTTACATAGCTTATGCCATTCATATCATTAGCCAGTTCGATCTACTCATTATGCTACTGTTTTGCACATTATGTGTTATATCATATATACTTTCTTTCACGCGCGGATTGCATATTACTGTCAATTCCTCCTTGCATCTGAGTGCTTATATTGATGTTGATTGGGCTAGAGATCCTACTGATAGATCCTCTACTACAAGCTATTGTTTCCGTACAGGCAACTCTCCTATCTCTTGGCATGGTAAGAAGCAAACTATTGCCTCCGGATCTAGTGCTAAGGTTAAATACAGGATTGTTGCTGATGCTACCAATGAACTTCTCTAGCTTATATGGTTACTAGAGGATATGAGAGTTATTCATCATGGTGCTACTATTATTTCCTGTGATAATCAAAGTGTCACTTAGATTGCTAACAATGATGTTTTTTATGAGGCTAATAAACATATTGAAACTACTTATCACTTCATTTGTTGGCACACTTATCGTGGTACTGTGCAGCTTTACTCTCTTTTCTCTGGCGACCAAATTGCAAATATCTTCACTAAGGCACATCCACCCAAATATTTTCGAGACTTGGCTCTAGCCTTTACCATACCATCTTCAGTTGGAGAAAGGGGTGTTACTTCTTCTTCTTCCCTTATTTTTACCCTTTTTTTAATAATTATAATAAATTATATTTTTCTCCAACCTGCTATAAAGTATAAAAATAAAGTATGAGCTATCAATTATGAGGCAAATTAATAGTGGTAAAAATTAATGATTAAATAAGTTCAACAACTTTGTGAATGACTCGAGAGGTGGTGGTCAATAGGAAGCAGAGTGTAAAAAATGAGAGAGAATGAGAGAGAGAGAGAGATTGAGAGTACAACGGAAAAGATAATGGGAATGGGCAATTGATAGAGAGAAAGAGTGGGAGTGTTAGGTATAATTGCTGACAAAGATGAAAATAGGGAGGAAAGGGAGAGGAACGGCATTCTACTAGTTGGCTTTGGTAGTGATAAAGAGCTAGTTGGTTGTCTCAATTGCTTAGCTCTAGCTGCCAAGGTGGCTTGGCTTGAGCGCAGAGAGAGTCAAAAGAGACAACCTCATCCTATTCCTATTGCCCAAACCCAATAGAACTAATACAAACCAACTGATGTCTAATAAAAAAAGATCCCGTATATAGGGGATGCCATACCATAATTATACAGGCCCTAAAGCCACCAAGGCATGAAAAGATGGAAAGACCCATGAGACTGCCTCACATGAAAGTGACGATGGCGAAGAACCAGCCATGGTTGATGGCGACTTGGCACATCACTTTGATAATCAATCTCTTGCCTCTTTTTTTTAGTTGTTGAGGTTGCTTTTCAGGTAGTAGAACCAGGCTTTATAGAGAAGAAATAGTGCTTCCAACCTTAAGCACTGAAGAGTGACCGGTCTTATTGCTGGTGGTAGGGACAAGATTTATTCGAGGGGTGGCGTACTAAAAGTATATATTACTCCAAAAACTTAAACATACAAATTTGTAAAAATACATAATGCTATAACATATTGCACAGAAGATGGTTAAGCTGGCCTAAGCTTTGTTAAATCCCTGGTTAAGCCCTAGCTTGCACTTATGAAACCCCTCCTCCACTGCCTTTGCTCATGATTTTGAGAGAATACCCCTCCCCACCAGTCTCCAATAGCTCCTCTCCACTAATAGTTTCTTGCAATTGTCCGAAAGCATCTCCAATTGATGACCCAAAGATTGATTCATAGATTGATTTTGATGATCACAACACCTTGAAGTATAGATACTAATGTTTATGTTGCAAGGAGAAAGATATTTATTTTGCAAGGAACATAGCAAGTTGGAAGAACACAAGAAGGCCTCCAAAAGCACTCAAGAAAAGTTAGAAGAAAGCTACAATTCATTGGCCCAACTTTAAAGTTCAAAAGATTCAAATTGGAGGAGCAAATTCAAAGGAAAATTCAAAAGAATAGTCTTCGAGTCGACTCCTGAGGAATTCGAGTCGACTCCAATGGTTGCCGGGTCGACTCCAAAGAAAGCGAGAGTCGACTCTCAGTGGTACACAAGGAAAAACTCAGAGAAGCAGTTTTTTGGACACTGAGATTCGAGTCGACTCTCACAAAGTCCGAGTCGACTCCAAAGACAGCGCAACCCCAAGACAGAAGACGGTATTTTCGTCTCTGAGAGGCGAGTCGACTCCAAGACAAGTCGAGTCGACTCCAAGGCAGCGCGGCTCCAAAATACAGAGGATCAGTTTTCCGACTCTGAGATTCGAGTCGACTCCCAGACAGCTCGAGTCGACTCCAAGGCAGCGCTACACTAAGATGGCAGAAGACCAACTTTCGGAAACTGAGAGCCGAGTCGACTCCAAGGAAGTTCGAGTCGACTCCAAGACTGGATGAGCCAAAAGACAGAGAATCGGGAGTTCGGGCTTTGAGATTCGAGTCGACTCCCAGGACAGTCGAGTCGACTCGAGTGGACAAAATTCAAATTTGGATCCACGGACTACAGAGGATGAGCCGACTCCAAAATTGCCAGGTCAGCGCCAGAAGTTGGCGAGTCGACTCCGGGTTAAGTCGAGTCGACTCCCAGTCAAGACGGCAACTTTAATTCAAACTTGGAACAGTTGCCGAGTCGACTCCGGAAAAGCTCGAGTCGACTCCTGCTACAGCCGAGCCGACTCCTGATCGCGCGAGTCGACTCCAAACCCAACGGTCATATTGTCAGGAGCTGCAGACTGGTTCCAACGGCTCTATTTTTGTCTCTAACGGCTATATTCTTGTTTCCACTCCATCTAAAGCTATAAAAACAAGAAGAGAGCTAGGGGAGAATGCATGGAAGTGGGAGAGATCATTTAGGAAAGAGATTCCAAAGAGATTACAAGGGAAATCTCCCATAAGCACAAAAGGGCCATTCAAAGTAAAATAGAGAGAAGAAGAGCATCCAAGTGAATCCCAAAGCTTCCTCTCCATCCGTGTGCTGCCTCGGTGATCCTCTACTTCGTGCCAAATCAGAAGAGGGTCAAGTAAAGAAGAAGCCGAGCTCCTTCATCTTCAAAACTCGTTTGAGGGCTTCTCTTTACTCTATTTGTTTATATTGTCATATTTGCTTGTTTAAGAAGCTTTGTTTTGTTTTATACTTTGTTTTAATATCTTGTAACTTGATTCAATCAAGGGATTGAATCAAGGGGTTAAGGTTTGTTGGTGAGCCAAAGGGAAAACCAACTGTGTAAGGTTTGTTGGTGAGCCAAAGGGAAAACCAACTGTGTTAGGTTTGTTGGTGAGCCGAGGGTAAAACCAACGAGTAGGGTTCGATTGTGATCCCGGGAAAACAATCGGAGTGGTTCTAGTCGGTGAGCCTGAGAAAACCGACCGAGTTCGTTGTGCGCTCGTAAAACAACAAGTTGGGTTGTGAGCTTGTAAAACAACCGGCTGTAATCGGTAGGATTATAGTAAAATTTCCAAGAGGTCTTGGGGAGTGGATGTAGGTGCTGGGGTGCACCGAACCACTATATGTCCTTTGTGTTTGTAATGCCTCTAGTTATTGTCTAACTAACACACTTACTTACTTAGATAAATTGCTTGCTTAATTCTTATCCGCACATCCTTTAGTTGCAAGCATATTTAATCAAGTCGAAGTCTATACATCAAACCCTTGCTAAGTTTAACTTTCACTGTGCATCTATACAACTTAGCATAGTTAATCAAAAAGTTTTAGAAGTAGCATAAAAGTTTTGAAAGACCCAATTCACCCCCCCTCTTGGGTTGTATCTACTGGGCAACAAGTGGTATCAGAGCAGGTGCTCAAATATTATTTGTAGTCTTAACCGACTAGAGCCAAAGATCATGACAACCCCACATAACGTATTACTTGCTGAGGGACTTTCCACAAACAGACCTCCACTGTTTGATGGATCTAACTATATTCAATGGAAAGCTAGAATGAAAATCTTTACTCAATCACAAAACTATGAGTTATGGAATGTCATAACAAATGGCCTACACACACCCACGAAATTAATTGAAAGTATGTTCGATAAAAATTTGGCTGAACAAAATGCTAAGGCTATGAACCTTCTCTACTGTGCATTTAATAAAAATATTTTCAACCAAATTTATATATGTTCATCTGCCAAACAAATATGGGATACTCTTGAAGCAACTTATGATATTTTCGAAGAACCCCATGTTAGTTTACTTGAGGATAATTGCAAGACTAACATTGAGCATGCAGGAAACACTCTAAATCAGGAAGAAAGATTCAAAAGCTTCCTAAAGACAAAGAAGAAGAGGAAGCTAGAAGAAAGGAAGAAAGAGATAAAAAGGAAGAAAGCCTTGACCAAGAAAGAGTCAAGCAAGAAATTAAAAGTTAGGAGCAACAATGATGATATTAGCTCCAAGGAACTACAAGAGGTAACTGACTCGTGCTTTATGGCACAAGAAGACAAGGTAAAATCTGAATCTACTCTTACCTCAAATGATTTTCAAGAAGAATTATCTTATGATGAATTATTAAATACTTTTCATGATTTGTATGGTGAATGTAGAAAATTAGCTGTGAAGAATAAAAATCTTAAGAAACTAAATCTGAAAATTTCAAAAGAAAGAAATTCTAATAATGAAATACAAGATAAACTAAATTCTGAAAATAAAATTTTAAGGTTAAATTCAGAACAATTAATTCAGAAAAATCAAAATTTAATTAAAGAAAATCAAAACTTAAGTAAAGAAATTAACCAATTGAAGTCTTTTATTAACAAATTTACTGTAAGTTCAGCAAGATTAAAAATGATGTTTGAAAGCCAACATACAGATTTTGATAAATCAAAATTTGGCTTAACTCCTTCACTTAGCAATGAATCCCTAAAGAAAAAGGTTATCAATTCACCAAGCAATCCATTAAATAAGATAACTTATTTCAAACATGAAAAGAATGGGCATAACAACTTTACCTATCGTTCTAACATAATTAAATCAAGTAGTAAAGTTATTACAATTAAACAAATTTGGGTTCCAAAAGGAACTATATGTCCTAACTCTCAAGGATCCAAGCAAGCTTGGGTACCCAAAATGAAAATATGAGGATGTAGACATAGATGTGCCAAGATACCCATGAAACAAATAGATTCATACAAATGGGCATTCTAGACACATTGAAACTTAAAATATACTTATGAAAAGTAATTTTAAATAATAATAATAATGAAATCAGTAATCCTTGCATCTCATCATTATTTTTGCTTTAGTATGAATTGCTAGTATTGATCAATTTTGTGATATAGAAACTACTTTTGGAAATATAATCAAATCACTTCATTTTATAGGATACTTTACTCACCCTTGGATAAAGTTGCTAAATGATTAATCATTATTAAGATTAATTCTATGAATTCTCTATATGCTTGATTGAGAGTTTTTATCCATGGCATTATTGTTTATTGATCATAGATATGATAATGTGTACTTGGTATGCTTTTGAATATATGCACTATGAATACCAAGATTAAAGAAACCATCCTTGGCACATAGAATCAACTCATGCTAGTATGTACTTAATCTCAAAAGACCTTGCCATAGGCTTACTTAGATTATCTACTTAAAGGTCAAAGTTTTGCTATGCATGCTAACTAAGGAAACAAACAAAAATCATTTCTAAATCTAAAGATGTTGTTTCCATCACTAAGTTTTCAAAAGCTTACATTGGATTTGTTCTTGGAAAATAAAACTGAAGTATTTTTCTGTATTTACTGAATCTTGTAAAAGCGTTTCAAATGAAAAAGGTTTCCAAACTGTGAAGATCATGGCACAGTGTTGAAAACCAAAATCCTGATTAAGGTTATACAGAAAATAATATTAAATTCAATTATTTCAGCTCCAAGGACATCATAAGTAAAATAGGGTTAATAGAATTCTTGAAGAAATGAAAAAGACAATTATGTATGATAGTCATCTACTCAAATAATTTTTTAAAAGACTATCATCACTGCTTGTCATACATATGATTTCTATTAGATCTATTTTTGATGAAAATTTTGATCTTCTGAAAAATGGAAAATGAACCATTGCATATCTTTCATATTTTTCAGTCGTACATGTTATGCTTGATATGCTCTTATGAAAATAATGCCAAATCTGATAAAGATACTTCTATCCTTGGATATCATACATCGAGCAATGCATATAGAACATTCATGAAAAATTCTAGTTGTAGAGGTATCAATTCATTTTATTCTTTATGAGACTAATGATTTATTATCAAAATACTAAAAACAAATTATATATGTATATGGTTAATCTTTTATATATAACAATCTGAAAAACTTGTTAATAATTAGAACCAAAATTGGATTTTTCAGATATGCACTTAATGAAGAAAAATTGATAACTACTAAAAGACTAAATCAAGAAAAGATAGATCTTGATAAGATTTTTGCATGATTAGAAGTAAAGATCACCATTATTATTTGTTTGCTTCATGAGCTTTATAATCTGTCAAATGAATGTGTAGAATTCACTCCTATGTGGTTATTTCATTAAAAAAAAAGGAGATCTATGTAAAATAACCACCATATTTAAAGATTACACATTACATATATGATAAAGCAATATGTGATTTGGAACAAGCATCAAAAGCATGATAGAATAATTATTTTATCATATACCTAATAGACCAGATTGTGTGATCATTATGTGCCCTTGTGCAAGACTTCAATCTAACTCTAATGAATCATAATTTATTGATAACAAATGAATCATAATCTGAATTTTGATAGAAACAATTGTTTAAGGCAATTTGATCAAAACTTAGCTAGCATGCCTTATTGACAATTATCTTAAGCAAATAGAATCTAAGCTAAATTGATGTTGAAAATAAGAAATTGATTTGATCTTGATAAATCCTTCTATTGTCTCACATGCTTGTACTTGAACCATATTGGTTAATGAAACCATCTCTTTAGTTCAAGTGATATGTGCTTGCTTATACTTAGGGAATCTCTTGAGTAAAGTGACTCAACATTCAACTAGTATCATATCTTATATCGAGTCATCTAGTTAAAAATATGGTGGATGAATGTTTTGTATCTTGAAGAAACCAATGACTTTCTTTCAAGAAAGAAAAGGAGTTTGTTAATAATGCAGGATCCTTGAGCAAGAAAATGAGAGATCTCAACTTGAAGAATATCTCCATGTAAGATACAATAAACATTCACTTGCAAACAAGAGAGAGGACCTTCTTCAGCCAAAGGTTCATACATAAGAAATCTAGTAGGTATTTGACTGAAGAATGCAGAATGGATTGGTAATTCTAGATACTTCTTGAGCAAAGTCAACAACTTAAGTCTTATTATGGCATGATTAAGTTCTTTAATTATTAACTTTTGATATCATGGCTCTATACATATTGATTGACTTATGCTCTTAGAAATTGTTTCATGGTTTGCCTAAACTAAAAGATTTCTTTGCCTATATCATAACCATGAAATACACAAGTATATGCTTAAAATTTTGATGTAAAATAACTTATGAGAAGTTATGAATCCATGAGCATAATGAAAATGTTGTTTGCATGATACACATATAAATGATACACAAGATAAATTCTTTATTCTGCTCTTTCGTGTAAATTACTTGAGAATAACAAAAAGAGAGAGAGATAAAGAAAAGAAAATGGATATTATTCAAGAGAAGTAAAATCCAAGTAGAGGCAAATACCCCAATCTTAAGGAAAAGCAAAACAAGCATAATATATTCGGCACATTTGGAAGGGATAAAATTCGTAATTAATTACACTTAAACAGGAATAGTTTGAAGTGAACTTTATAAATTTTCTATATTGCTCATCATAGGGATGGTGCCAATGGGGAGGCTAGTGGTAGTACCCGGCACTATTTGACCCAACTATTCGGTGTAGGGCATATTAGGGACGGCACAAGAGGGAGGCTAGTGGTAGTACCTCGTGCCCCTTCCAACTCCACCGGATAGGGAGCAAATAGAGTATAGAGCATAAGAAAGTTATAAATGAAAGACAAAGTTAATGAAAGTAGAATTAAGTCAATTTTTTTTTAATCACTTGAAAACACACTTTAAGGATAAAATCATTGCAAGATTATATTTAAATAGGGGGAGTTTATTTGAAAAATATTGATTTGGATCCTTGACATGCTTGTTCTTAATATTTTAATGCATGATTTAACACATGATTTATTTTGCATATGGTATGATGTCTTGATTTATTGGTTCTCAATGTTTTGTAATGCTTCATCCTTGGACAATTTGTTTGAATGTTTGAATTGCTACATAACATCTTTTGTTTGGTTCTATTGAAAAGAAATTTCAGATTTGTCGTTCACAATCATCTTTAAAATCTGAAAGTTAAATAAATTTGTAAAAAGGAGAAGAGAAAGATATCTCTATTTAGGCAGAATGAATTAATCTTGATCTATCCTTCAACTTGCCTAAATTTGGTATATAATGTTCAAATTCGTACCAAAACTCAACATTTAATACAAAGATTCTGAATATGCTCTTATATGTTTGAAATATGTATTTTCAATCGTAATGATTTAAGATGAGCTATAATGTGGAAGATACATATCTCAAATTATGATTTTGAAAGCCTCAATTGAAAATCCTATGTAATTCAGAATCTGATTTTGTATACAAGCTTAAACTCAATATGATTTCTAAATAAAATCTTAATGTAAGAAAAACAGAATTAATTCTGATGCCTTTGGTTGATTGCTCCGATACGCATCCGAAACATATCATTTCTTATCTTCAAAGTGTACTAATATTGGTCCAAATGATGTGTTTTTCGATGATCTTGATTGCAAACAAAAATTTCTAAATATATGATTTTATTTTGATATTAAAAAGATTTATTGTGTTTCATGAATACATTGGTGAAAAACTATGATTAAGAAATTGAGTTCTAAAAATATATATATTTCAATAATCATCTATATGTTTTTCTCCCCTACATTATTAAACACTTCTATCAATAGAGTGAATGATCTTAAAGCTAGAAATATTTCAGCTCACTCAAATGATTCTAAAAGAAAGAAAATGTAAATGCGGTTGAAAGAAACTAAGCTTCAAATGAATCATTTTCTGATTAATATTTCTACACATTTTCTCTAAGATTATGAGAAAGCATAACTTGTTCGTAAAGGATTAGAAAGAGTGAATACTATAAATTTTGAATAATTCTAGATCACTCTACATTCTTGATAACATAGAATTTCAGTTTTATTCACGTTTATTATTAAATTCTGAAATTCAACCAAAGAAAAGAATGATTAAAGAAGAATGCATCTTTTGAGGGGGAGCTTTAGATATTCAGTATCTTATCCTAAAGTTACTTCAATTTGATGTATACCTTAAATCTTATGGATTGATTTTTATGAACTTCCTTATATTGCAAGACATGCTTTAAATTACCTTGAGATGAGTTCTATAAAGGTTGTCTTATCTCAAACCTTGAGTCTTATGAAAATAAGCTGAAACTTATAGAAAATATATTTTTGAGATTGACAATTTTATTGAACATTATCTTAGGATTCTAAACTCTTAAATGGAATGATCAATTGAGGGGGAGAAAGAAAATTTCAGAAGGAGAGGTCTTATGGAACTTAATCACATAAATCTATAACTAAAGGAGAGAGAAAGAATACTAAATGAAAAGTGATTCTAATACTCTCCAATATGTATCATCTGAAATTTAAATCTGAAAATCTTTATGATACACCTTGAGGCGTGTTATTTGGTTAGTATATCTCATGCATCACTCTTGAACCAAATTGCAAATCTTAAGAGCCTCTAATTTAATGAAAAAGGAGGAGAACAATGTATTAAATTTTCTTGAGTATCTCTTAGAAAATCTATTTTGAACCTCACTAATGAGTTTTAATTGGCTTACTCTTTAGAACTTCTATTTTGTGCCAATTCATTATTTTATGTATCAAATTGTGCTTATTTTCTAAAGGAATAAAAGAAAGTCTTTAAAAGAGCTCTAAGATGTATCACAAATTGCATGATTTCATAATTTGGTATTTGTGCTCAAATGCACTTATTATTATAAAGAACCTTTGAAGTCATTAAGAATTAATGACCCAACATGATGATATGTCTTTCACATATATAAGTTTTGATCTTTTACTCTGAAAATTAATCAAAATTGCTCTCATGTTTGATAAAATACTTAATAGATTGGGCAAAAGGTCTTAATTGAACAAGCTTTCATACTTATTATTGAAGAGAGGTTAGATTTCCACTCGTGTTTTCATTGAATATCATTTGTGGTACTTCTTGAATTAACCTAAGAGAGATTCCACCCACACTTGATTAGAAAACTATCTGTGGTATCAAATTAGAAAACTTCTTGAAATCACATTCAATGTGTTCTGCTCTGAAATTATCTTAATTGGCTCTGATCTGTGCTCACTAATCTGATTCCAATATTATTGCCTTGAGTTAAATGATTCATATCCTGGCAATAATATAACATTCAAACCAGAGTACAGTAAGGGAAAGAAATATTTGAGTGTTCTGATCTTTGTGCTTAATGTTTCACTATCTTTTTGATGCTGTCAAAAAGGGGGAGAAATATCTAAGTATATGCTTATAATGCTTTGTGATAATCAGCTTGAACTGAAATATATTGATTGTGTTAAGCTGATTAAATCTAAAGCATTATCATGAAGTATGTTTTGTTTTAAATATACATGTTGTCTACTTCATGCAACTTTGCTATGTAGTGATAATCAGCTTGAACTGAAATATATTGATTGTGTTAAGCTGATTAAATCTAAAGCATTATCATGAAGTATGTTTTGTTTTAAATATACATGTTGTCTACTTCATGCAACTTTGCTATGTATTACTTCTAGAAAACAATATCTTTTATATTGCATATACTCCAAGTTTTGTCATCATCAAAAAGGGGGAGATTGATGACCCAAAGATTGATTCATAGATTGATTTTGATGATCACAACACCTTGAAGTATAGATACTAATGTTTATGTTGCAAGGAGAAAGATATTTATTTTGCAAGGAACATAGCAAGTTGGAAGAACACAAGAAGGCCTCCAAAAGCACTCAAGAAAAGTTAGAAGAAAGCTACAATTCATTGGCCCAACTTTAAAGTTCAAAAGATTCAAATTGGAGGAGCAAATTCAAAGGAAAATTCAAAAGAATAGTCTTCGAGTCGACTCCTGAGGAATTCGAGTCGACTCCAATGGTTGCCGGGTCGACTCCAAAGAAAGCGAGAGTCGACTCTCAGTGGTACACAAGGAAAAACTCAGAGAAGCAGTTTTTTGGACACTGAGATTCGAGTCGACTCTCACAAAGTCCGAGTCGACTCCAAAGACAGCGCAACCCCAAGACAGAAGACGGTATTTTCGTCTCTGAGAGGCGAGTCGACTCCAAGACAAGTCGAGTCGACTCCAAGGCAGCGCGGCTCCAAAATACAGAGGATCAGTTTTCCGACTCTGAGATTCGAGTCGACTCCCAGACAGCTCGAGTCGACTCCAAGGCAGCGCTACACTAAGATGGCAGAAGACCAACTTTCGGAAACTGAGAGCCGAGTCGACTCCAAGGAAGTTCGAGTCGACTCCAAGACTGGATGAGCCAAAAGACAGAGAATCGGGAGTTCGGGCTTTGAGATTCGAGTCGACTCCCAGGACAGTCGAGTCGACTCGAGTGGACAAAATTCAAATTTGGATCCACGGACTACAGAGGATGAGCCGACTCCAAAATTGCCAGGTCAGCGCCAGAAGTTGGCGAGTCGACTCCGGGTTAAGTCGAGTCGACTCCCAGTCAAGACGGCAACTTTAATTCAAACTTGGAACAGTTGCCGAGTCGACTCCGGAAAAGCTCGAGTCGACTCCTGCTACAGCCGAGCCGACTCCTGATCGCGCGAGTCGACTCCAAACCCAACGGTCATATTGTCAGGAGCTGCAGACTGGTTCCAACGGCTCTATTTTTGTCTCTAACGGCTATATTCTTGTTTCCACTCCATCTAAAGCTATAAAAACAAGAAGAGAGCTAGGGGAGAATGCATGGAAGTGGGAGAGATCATTTAGGAAAGAGATTCCAAAGAGATTACAAGGGAAATCTCCCATAAGCACAAAAGGGCCATTCAAAGTAAAATAGAGAGAAGAAGAGCATCCAAGTGAATCCCAAAGCTTCCTCTCCATCCGTGTGCTGCCTCGGTGATCCTCTACTTCGTGCCAAATCAGAAGAGGGTCAAGTAAAGAAGAAGCCGAGCTCCTTCATCTTCAAAACTCGTTTGAGGGCTTCTCTTTACTCTATTTGTTTATATTGTCATATTTGCTTGTTTAAGAAGCTTTGTTTTGTTTTATACTTTGTTTTAATATCTTGTAACTTGATTCAATCAAGGGATTGAATCAAGGGGTTAAGGTTTGTTGGTGAGCCAAAGGGAAAACCAACTGTGTAAGGTTTGTTGGTGAGCCAAAGGGAAAACCAACTGTGTTAGGTTTGTTGGTGAGCCGAGGGTAAAACCAACGAGTAGGGTTCGATTGTGATCCCGGGAAAACAATCGGAGTGGTTCTAGTCGGTGAGCCTGAGAAAACCGACCGAGTTCGTTGTGCGCTCGTAAAACAACAAGTTGGGTTGTGAGCTTGTAAAACAACCGGCTGTAATCGGTAGGATTATAGTAAAATTTCCAAGAGGTCTTGGGGAGTGGATGTAGGTGCTGGGGTGCACCGAACCACTATATGTCCTTTGTGTTTGTAATGCCTCTAGTTATTGTCTAACTAACACACTTACTTACTTAGATAAATTGCTTGCTTAATTCTTATCCGCACATCCTTTAGTTGCAAGCATATTTAATCAAGTCGAAGTCTATACATCAAACCCTTGCTAAGTTTAACTTTCACTGTGCATCTATACAACTTAGCATAGTTAATCAAAAAGTTTTAGAAGTAGCATAAAAGTTTTGAAAGACCCAATTCACCCCCCCTCTTGGGTTGTATCTACTGGGCAACACCAGTGTATCCTCTCCTCCCTCCCTCCCTCCTCTCGCTCCAAGGGTTAGGGTTAGGGTTCCCTTTGCCCTTCTTCTTCCCTCCCTCCCTCCCTCACTCCAAGGTTAGGGTTAGGGTTTCCCTCTACCCTCCCTCCCTCCCTCCCTCTCCCTCTCCCCCTGCCTCTCTGACTCTTCTTGTATTGGTACATCTCAGAACGACAAAATATAGATCCGTAGTGTGTTGAACCGGTCGCCGGTTGATACGTCCTCTGGCATCAGTTCGGCAAATATATCAATACATAGAATACCAAACCTTTGAAATATTTTAATATTTGAGAAAATAATTTATAAACACAATTTGAAAAAATTGCAATACTAAACTATTAAATATTCATGTCTCTTAAGCTCTATCGTTGCCAACCACAAAAAAAATGAGAAAGAAGTAGCTAAACAATAATTAAAAAAAATACTATTTCTGCTTTTCTAAAAATAAATAAATAAATAAGAAAATAGAAGAGACATCTCATACAAAACTCCATTGCCAAGAAGACGAGGTCTGCATCTGGTATCACTGTTACTTTTCTTTTTTTTTAAAAAAAAATAGTAACAAAAATTATGTTTCCATTTTTTTCAAATGTCTGCCAATAGAAACATGTTTGGTAGTCGCTACTTGTCCTTTTTAACAACAAAACTAAGAAAATATATTTGGTAAACGAAGCCAAAGATGGAAGTAACAGAGGAAGAGGCACTTGAGGATGTGCTCAGCCATGGCGAAGCCGACGACCATTGGATGCGGGCGGTTGAAGAAGGCACAAACTGGTGGAGGTGTCGGAGAGGCTGTAGGCATTGAGGACAAGGAGGCTAACAATGGAGGGGGGAACATGAGAAGTGAGAGGTCGGTGATGAGGATTCACAGGGTGATGAAGAGGGCAGTGTTGGAGGAGTAGAGGGTGGTGCAGTGGTAGGATGGGAGGTCACTGGGGATGCTAGAATGAGGTGGGAAGGAAGCCAAATGGACAAGGAGTTGGGGGGAGTTAGGACGTCAAGTGGAGTTGGGACACACGGGGGAGGAGGCCCAAAAGTTATTTTTACAAAAAGTGGTAGAGAAAATTTTTCACTTTCACTTTTTCTAGAAGTAATGAAAGTTACTTAAAAAAAAAGAAAAATGACAACTAAACATCTTTTTTGCATCAAATTTTGTGTCTCTACTTAAAAAGACAGTAAAAAATGATACCAAACAAGCCCTAATCTCCCTCCTTTTATTTCCTTGTCATTCTTTAAATCTTCACAGAAGTTTTCTTCTTTTTCTACTTCTTTGTCTCCTTTCTTTTCCTCATTCACTTGTTCTTTCCTCTTCTCTTTTATTCTAGATCCAAAATCATAATCAACAAAAGTCCTCGTGGAAATGATGTGAGGCATTAAGAAGGAAGTTGGGTGCATCGATGCTGGATCATCAATTAACATTATAATGAAAGAGAAACATATTTTTTAGTTGATCATGGCCTTCCATGAGAATATGGATGATGATTATTGGCTCAACATATCTCTTGCAGTTCCATGATGAAAAGATTATCTCACTAAAATAGGTGTACGCATCATCCTAGATTCTCAATCCTATTTTTATTGGTTTGAACCCAAAATTTTGGGATGGAGGGAGAGGCAAAGGATTCTGGGACTCTAACTAATATGTTGGATGCCCAAATTCCCTCCTCCCCTCCCAATCCAGAGGCTCCACACCCATGCTTGTTGCAATTGTAGCAGTCCCCTCTAAAGACTGGATTAGAAGAAGTCATATGTTGATATACAGTACTAACATCATATGATACAAGAGAATGAGAGAACAAGAAAATTTGAAATAAACATGAATCCGCCTAGGTAAGATGAAACTATAAAGTATCCATCTGAAAAATAATGCCAATATCAAACTGCTGGATTGAAAGTTTAGTTTAACATGCATCTACAAGTACGCTTCAGGGAGCTTAGTTACATGTCAATATTTTTTTGTGTTCGGAGGAGAGTTTAGAAAAAAGATGAACGTCTCTGATAGATATTATATCAAACATCTTGTAAGCAAACTCCACGCCGGAAGACTCGACGTACATAAAGATGAGGGTATTGTGAACAATGAAGTTAGTTTTGAAGCCATCAGTTGAGAGAACAAAGGCATGGTCCTGGGCACCTATGGGAAGGGAGCGGACGACAGTGTAAACCTTGAGAAGGGTGAAAAAGGTGAAGAAGAGTGACAAAAGGGTGGGTAACAATGGAGGAAAAGGCGGAGTGGAGGAGAGCAATGCAGTGAAGTTTGAGACAAAGGAGATGACTATGGGCCTCATTGAGATGACGGGGCCTGGTGGGCGATGGCATGAAAGAGTTGAGAATAAGGTGGGGGAGGAGAGAAGAAGGGAAGGAAGAAGAGAAGAGAATCTTCCTTTTAATTAAAACACTTGCTCAAGAGGTTACAACTTATCACATGGCCATTTTAACTATAAGTCGACCTAATACAAGATAGCCTTAAATTATCGCCTAGTAAGCAACTCAACTTACTATGTATTTTAAGTTGCAGGCATCCAAATAAGCAGGATGATCTACATCCGCATCTTGAGCTGCATGTGACTCTATTTATAAAGACTCCAAACTGCTCCTAATAGTTAGAGATACTCGAAGGGGTCTAAGTAACAAATTGATAATACCAACAAGCAAATTAGCTTGCCAATCTTGGTAAGGGTTATAATATGAAATCAAAATTTTCTGCAAAAGTTGATCTAGTTAACTCATGCCGGCTACTCAATAGGCTCCTATTATAGAAAAGAACAAGCCTAAATCTCTAACAAAACATGGGATAGGGTTGCCAATGAGTTGAGTCGAGCATTGGTTTATTTAGATCAAATCAACAGGATGGCTAAGCTCCATGATCCTTAAGTAAAACTTGTGCGGTGACCAGGGTTACACTTATGTTTTCATAAACTAATGGCTATTTATGCTTGGCTCATTTGAAAGTCAGTCTCTGAAAAAAGATCTTACGAGTTTGCCTCATCTTCTACTTGTATGAACTTGAAGAAGCCAATTACTAAATCAAGCCCAAGCTCTTCATGAATAGCTCTGTTTATTTGCATCTATAGACATACACTTGGAAAGATTAATAGAAAAGTTGAAGGAAGCAAGGAATTCTAGCAGAGGTGACAATGATTTGGGCCAGCCTAGTTCAGGTCAGGTCAAGTTAGACCAATATCATTTGCAGCATTTACATGCACTTGAGGCAACTGAAAATAGGATTGGGATTGGTCCATTAGTTTCTTATTATGTGGGCAATCTGGCCTTCAATGAGATGCAATGTTTAAAAATGAAGCAAGCAAGGAGTCTTATCAACCCATGCTAAGATTCTAGTCCAATTTCATATTTGAAGATACAAATTATCCAGAAAACAACTATTATTTAAAACTGAGCAAGAGTTGCAACAGAGAACTGAAAGGATATAGATCAACCCATGAAGTGGCGGAAATATGATAAAAAAAAAAAAACTTTTTCGTGCAAGGACTAACTGTAAAATGGCAGGCAAACAAAGGACTGGGCTATCAATTTGCCCAAAAAGTTATTGGCTTCTCTCTGATGTTACATGAAGATCACACCCACTTCCATGAGATTACAGTAATTCTATTGTGTCATCCTCTGTGACATCAATAGGGTTCTATCTGCTCTAGAGGCAAATTTGGCTAAGGCTGTACCAAAATAAAATTCCAACGAATAGCTCTACATAACCTGGTGCCTGGCTTTGCACGACAAGATCAGTATATTCTGCAATTTGTTACAAATTCTCAAATAAATAGATTCAAAAGAAATCACAAAGTCTTTGTCCTCTTATCTCTCTCCTGAGCACCATATCAATCATAAAATATTGTGACATTAGTACCTTCTAAAATGTTGAAAAGTATATCAAAGTGTATCAAGAGCACATGGAGTGAGCATGTTTATTGAGTATGGGACTATGTGTTTAAAATGGTTCATGCATTAAAAGCTCACTTGCCTCTGTTGCAATGTTTTGGATGGTGCTGGTCCCTGTATGCGAACCAAATGTGCTTATTTTTCAAAAATCCAGAGTATCTCTTGTGAAATTCATCGATCGGCTGCTGATCTTGTAGTGTGCACCAACAACTCTAGCTACAACTCAAACCTGCATCTAATTTATTTAAAAGATCAGTTTTAGATGCCCCTGCATAGCTCCCTGTTCCCCGGCAGACATATTTTTACCACTCGAGAACTATAATTTTTTTGAGAAAAAAAAGGGAGGGAGACCGACCCATATTATAATTATCGAAGTTCAGATTTTTGGAGGTGCATCATCCAAGACTCATATATGACCATGAGGATAAGCACCAATTCACTAAATAATTGCCTTTTTTTATTTTGCTCGTCAATAAAAGCACCAAGAACCTTACCAAAAACAGTAAATCACATTGGCTATTTTTGGAAAATGCGAAACCATGGACATAAATTGATGGTAGCTAAACATTGAACATGAATTCTATAAATTTCTAGGATCAGGCTTTCAGTAAAGTGGTGTTAGTTGTACTCCAATTCGCAAGGTGTCAATACCATATAAACCTAGTTGTACAAATTTCCCATGGATTTTGGAAGATCTTATTAATTTGATATGCTTTTCCTGTGGATTTTTTTTTTTTTTTGAAGTCAATTAATCACTTCTCCAAAGTGACTAGGAAAGATACTGGACCTTATATATATGTTGAAATTAATTTGTCAATTCATAGAGGAACTGCTGCTCTAAGTTTTCAACATATTTAGCTTTATCCTCATTGTCCATTAATAGATTAGGATGTAGAACACTAGATCTACATGACCATTTATAAGAGTCATTTACAAAGGACGAGAAGACAAAATCATCTCATTTTATATCCATGGCACATCTAGCTAGTCATATGACATGGTAAGAGGAGGTGCACAGAGAGAGATGAATTGTGGGCTTTATTTGAGAGAGGGAGGGAGACCTCATGATTAACAATTAGATCTAAATATTTAGGGATGCACCATCTAAGTTTCAAACTTAGAATCTTTTCCAGGGAGAGAAGGTGAGTACTCAAAAAATGTTACTCCAGAAATCACTCCACCGGTGTATTTTAATGACATCATTCACCTTTAATTAACACTGTGAAATGTGCCACTGAATGAAACAAAGTAAAAGGCAAACAGAGATCACATTCAATGACTCGAATTATCGATGTGGGATCCTTATTATAAAATCTAGACTTGACCGGATTTGATTAGAGATTCACCAAGTTTGACTCCATACATATGGTATCCTTGTGGATTCTCAACGTTAGGTTTCTGGTACCAAACTTGCTGTCCTGATGAGTTCACCAAGTGGTTTTTTTGCCATCTAATCTAACCAAACTGTGTTACTTCAATCTAAGCAATTACGATCAAACAGGCACATTCACTCATGTTGTTCAAGATGACTATATGAAACTAAATCAAACATGCACTGTAGTATAGACTTAGATTACCAAGTCAAGAAACAATTGTAGTACTTTAAAATGATGAACATATATGTGCCAATCAAAATAAGTATAGTAATTTGTGAGAGCCTTTTCTGCGGTAATTAAGCTTGCATCAATAAACACTGACAGCTTTTAGTCCCATATCGGATGTGAGCAGAGCATGAGAGGACGGGGCTCTCCATAAGTAGAGAAGCTGGGGCGCCTTGAAGCCATACTTACCTGGACGGGGTCAATGGGTGAACAAGAAGGCCCATGGCCTGGGTCAGGGGCCCTCATTGCACTTGGAGGGAGCCTCGGCCTACCATCTCCCCAAGTGGGAGAGTGGACGTCATAATTTGTGGTAGAGGGGGATTCGCGTTCGCGCGGCCCCTGCCCAAATCCGAAGCCAAAATTTTGTTTTGCCTATCCGGGTCTTCGTTCTTTGTTTTCCTTCGTTTATTGTTCTTCCAAGAACTTAGTACCTGCCACGGTATCAGTGCTGTTGGCAGCCATCGAGATCTCTGGGTGGCTGCACACCGTCCATTAGATGTACTCGTACACGTTAGTTATGATTTATTCAAAAAAAAAAAAAACTCTAAACATATGGCCAGATAACAGTATGCACACTTTAAAGATATAAGAATACCGCTGGAGGAGCAGTGGATCGAGTATAAGGCCAACATAGGCTTAGTCTAATTCACCATCTCGGGATTAAGTTCTGACCATAAAATGCAATAATTGTGCTTTGATGGAAGGAGTATTCAATACTATTGAGGTTGGATGGAGGCATCTGTTATCAATCGGAAGTAAGTTGTGAATTATAGTGATTTGGCTTGTGATCTTTGATCTAAGATATTCGGAACAAAGATTCAGATGTAATTGTTGGCTTTCTCAACCGGAAGAGCAACTTCTAATTTATATGTTGGTACAGAGGCTAATAATGCTTCTTCAGAAGGGACAAAGGGACTGATCTGCCTTATTTAAAAAATAAAAAAAATACGTCTTTCTAGGTAGGAATATTTAATTCTTAACTTTCTTATATTGCACGAGGTATCGATCTTTCTTTTCATTCCCTTTGACTGGTGGGATAATTAGGACTTATTTGATGACAGAGAGAAAGGCCCCAAACCCATCATCAAGGATGATGAGGACTTCTGGGAGTCTTCCAACTCTTAACAAATGCAACTAGAGGGGTGTGCAGTGTGTGAACCAGTCTCCCAAGATTGGCCTCCGTGGTTCCCTGGGAGCACCCCTCCAGAATGGCTTTGATGGAAGGTTTTTTTTTAATCTTTTCAAATTTTACATATTAATGACTTTGCCACTTGATAGAGCTTCTAATTTTTTGCAACAGTGAATGATTTTTCTTCATGTAATCTTGCAGTTTCCCTGGAGATTTTGGCTTCGATCCTCTTTGATTGGGTAAGCGTTCGGTCTCAGTCACAGCAAAGTTATATACATTAAGGTTCCGAAACTTTGCAAATTAGTTAAAATTGTAGTACTTATATCTGTCGCTGAATGGCCCGAGAAGCTCAGTTTATCAAAAACTTCCCCTTTATCTTGATTCTTGAAGTAGCAGCAGACAAACAAAAAGAAGGGCTCAGCGGAGGAGGAGTAATTCATCAATCAAATTAATAGAACTTCTCATGGTATGAAGCCAGGGCTCGGCAGTACTTTGCAGACCCTGTAACATTTATTTGAGTGCAGATGAATTATAATGAGATGGGCAGAGCAAAGGAGATGTGCTGACTATATAAAATATGGGTATCTTTGACGCTGACCCAAGTTGCCAAATGGAATGCATCCCAAACCTGATGTTCCTATAAAATTATGATGTGGGATCGCAGGTCGCTGGAGCCGGTGATGGTGGTGTGGACAAAGGAGATTAAGAATAGCAGAACTATCTGCATGATCAATATTATGAGATATGGGTGTCTTGGTAATGCTATGGTGCTTATTGTACCGGTCCGGTTCGCACCAGTACCGGGCTTATACCGCTCGATTGAAAATGATATGAGTTCGGGCTTATACCATTTTCCACGCTTGAATCGGACCGGTCAGGGACCAAACCGGTCCGATACGAGCTGGTTCAGCATACCATGCTATCTACATGATCAATATTATCAACATAGGTTAATGATTCAATTGAAGGATCACTTTTTGAGCTTATTGTCGTAGAACTTGTCACTCCAACTATAAAATATTCTCTGCACTCCAGGAATCTTTGTTTTCTCCTTTTTCGAAAAAAATAATGTTGAAACTATTATTGATTCCTCATATACATATGAAAAAGGATGATAAGGGAGGAGCATGCAAGGATCAATTTAGTGGTTTTTTGCCAATAAAACTCTCTTTTAAGTAACTACCTATGACTCGCCAACTGCCTTTTTTATTCTTTTCTTCTTAACTTCCCGATTTTTTATATTCAGCATCTTTTGGACACATCAGCTTCACCCAAGGATTCTCTTCTTCTCCACTAGGCCAAGATAGCCATGCCCTCTCCACTAGGCCAAGATGATGAAAACCAAAATACATGGAAAAGGAGAAGGGAAGTCGAGCTCCTCCATTTGGATGGGCAGCTTCAAGAGAGCTCCTATTACCACTCACCTTCTTAGTCATTGTCCGGCTCTCTAAGAGGTTCAACCATCTGAGCCTCAGCAGAGAGTCCTCTAATGTCAAGAACATGATGCCATTGATAAATGTGAGGG
Organism: Phoenix dactylifera; assembly: GCF_051530095.1. Lineage (NCBI taxonomy): Eukaryota > Viridiplantae > Streptophyta > Magnoliopsida > Arecales > Arecaceae > Phoenix > Phoenix dactylifera. The sequence goes on from NC_143192.1 coordinate 14,506,720, forward strand.
GGTTTGGGTCGTATCTTTCGCGCCAAAAAAATGATTGATCGTCTTTTCGCGACGTCGACCGTTGGATAGCTCTTGGCATAATTCTTAAAGCGCCCGAGCACCATTTGTTCTCTGCACAACGCTCCAAGAGGACATTGCACGATGCAATGGTGGACGGACATTCATAAGGCTGCAGATGGGTTGGATTGACCTGTGATTCAACTTGGCCTGACCCGTTTAGACCCCGATCCGATCTGATTTAAAGGAACCATGGGGTCGAATCAAGTTCTAAAATTGAACTCGTTCAATTTTTTGGGTTGCGTTTGGGTTTATTAAATTCTGACCCGATCTGATCTGACTCAACCCATTTTAATGGGGTCTTATTTCTTCTTTCTTGCCGAGAGGAGTCGCTTCCAATCAGGTACCGCAGCTTTTCTAGAAATCCTTCAATTCTTTTATTCTTTTTGAAAGTTTGGTTTTTTTTCTTTTTACTTTTGTTTAAGGAATTTTCTGTTTTCCCTTTCTTTTTCGATTGGGGTTGCAATATCTCGAAACATACTGATGGAGAACCACTACAGGGAGAAGAGGAAGAAGAAAAGAGGAGGAAGAAGAAGAGAAGAGGAGGAAAGAGGAGAAGAAAGGGAGGCTAGATTTTATTCAATTCTTCAATGCCCTAATTCATGAAAGGGATGGCTTTTATATAGGCTCTACATCAGGTCAATCAATTGACTACATACCAAACTTGGACCTTTACATCAACTCAATCAATTGACAAAGTCAATTAATTGATTACATACCAAAATCGATCCAATCACTCAACCTAATTACATGACTTAACAGCTAACCCAATTGACTTGTCTGATAATAAAACAACTGACCAAATTGACTTGACTAAAAGCAAATGGCCAAATTGACTCGATCAAATAAAAGCAAAATGCAAAAATAAAAATGAAGCAGATTCAAATGGATCCAATCTAGGCCTGACTCAAACCGGTAGCTCAAGATCATCTCCTAGCCATAATGATGTCAACCTCTGGTGCGAACGCAAGTGAGTGGCTATGATGGCTCGATCGTTTGAACGAATGGCTCTGATATCCCCATCACATACTAGAGAAATATGCTGAAAAGCAGTTTTAAAAGAATTATCCAGAAAATAAGATGATTTTTTTAGTCTTTGCAACACTTGAAGATCGTTATGGTATTGATTCTTTGTTACTACGTCTCTGTGCCAAATTCATTCATGTTTGTGTTTATTTTGAAAAGTTAAATGGCGTCTGGACTAGACCCGAATTAGATCCAAATTTTTTGGGTTAGGACCGAATTATACATAGATCTGACCCAACCCGAATGAGTCAATGGGTAAAAAATTATAGCCATGGACCTGATCCGATCTAACTCGATCTTCAATTGGCTTGGGTATAGGGCCAAAATTAGAATCCGAACAAAAAATAAATTGGGTCGGGTTTCTTATGACCCGGTCCAACCCGACCCATTTGCACCCTTATGGATGGTGGCCATTTCGGCCGGCGGTGTGATAATCGGCCTGAATTAGGTCCATATTGGACTAAAGTCGGCAAGCTCAACTGACTTCAACCTAACAAAATGAAGGAGGGTCGGGAAGGGTGGCGATCGGAACAGGGGATCGCGATCCTTCGCTCGAGCATCTGCTGCTGGGTGATAAGGTCGTCGTTGCGAGCTTTCCAAGGCAGGTACGAACTGTTGGGAATTATATCCTAAATGTCAATCGTCAGCATATTGATAATTGAATTTTATAAATGAATTGACAAATTAATATAGTGTTATTTGGCATTATTCATCATTTCATCTTCAAATGAACTCTTATATGATAAAATCCTTAGGACTTATATTATGATAAAGGAGGATTTATCTTTGAGTCCTTAAACTTGTTCGCGACCAAATGATATGTTGTTACAAGGACGACAGCATTATCGAGATTAAGTCGTTGTGTGACATATACGTTGGTTGTCCTCTTAACCAAGAAGTATGGAGACACTGCATGCCACACAGGTGAAGTGTAGGAGTACATTTCACTGAACGTAACCAATTTCGGAACACTCTACTGTCAAGAGATGATCCAAGTAGATATGGGTATAAGTTTGGCCCTCTGACCTGAGACCGCAACCTATGACTAGCAAGCAACTCATTGTACTCTGATACCAGACTACCTGGATTTCTAATTCAGTGACGGAAGGTCACTGGGTGCAGTCAAGTACTTGCCTAGTCAGTTGTGAGTCGAGATGGAATTGACCCCTCCTGGAAACAGGAGATAATGTCTTGTGAATAATTTAGCAAAACCTTGGCCAGGGTAATTCCAGTGAGGAGTCACGGGATATCTAAAGTTAATCACATAATGGATGTACTAATTATAGGGTTGACAGTGAGCTCTAAGTCATCCTGGCATTAGGAGTCAAAGTGTTAGAAAACCCCGATCATGCCGCTGAAATTTTTAAAAAATTCAGATGCAGCGGAAGAGGCATGCGTGGGATCAACCGTTCATCGCATGAACGTTGTTCAAAAACCGTTCGTAGATAGATAAGGATTAAAAACTTTTAAAACCTTTAGAAGATCAGATCTTCATCTTGTGCGGGTAGATGATCACCGCAAACTGAAGTTCGTGGTTTAGGATGAAGGTTCGCTTGAAGCCGTTCAAGTGCCCGGCCTCTACGGGTATCCACACAAAGTAGAAATCGATCCAATTGCTCTAATCTCCCCGGGGTGCTAGCTCCCTTGCAGAGATATGCTTTGATGGCTGATCTCCTCTCTTTCTTTCAACTCTTGAATGTGCTTGAGAGGAGGAAGAAGAAGGATGAAGACTTGATGAAGAACCAAAGCCCTGATTTCAGCCTTTTCCTTTCCTGCGTTGGAAGAAGGAAGGGAGGAGGAAGGAGGATCCGCCAACCACCTTTGGCTTTCCTCCTTGCTTGCGGCTGAAAGCAAAGGGGAGGGAGAGGGCCACGGCACAAGAGAGGAGAGGGCTTCAATTGCTTGCCCTAGCTGCCGCCCACACCCTCTTTTAAAGACATGTGGAGCTCCTAACATTTAGGAGCTCTTGATGTCTTGCCTAAGAGGGGCGCCACCCTCTCTTCATGCCGCACCAAGAAGATAAGGAGGAGGGGCGTGATCCCCTCCTTCTTATGATGCTCTAATCCTCATCTAATGAGGATTGGGAGGCCCTAATTTGGTCTAGCCCTAATCCAATTAGGTTTTAACCAAGTCATGAATCAATCGGGTTCAATCTATACTAGTCCTAATCCAATTAGAACTTGAATGAACCATGACTCAATTGAACTCTTCAATCCTAACCCAATTAGGAGTCATGTTGATTCATTAGATTAATAATTAATTAGGACTTAAGAAATCCTAATCCAATTAGGACTTATTTAATTTTAGTCCTAATCCAATTAGGACTCTAATTTAAATCCGAAGTCCTAATCCGATTAGGACTCTAGGAATCCTACTCCAAGTAGGAATCCAATTTTTAATTCAAAACTCCTAATCTCATTAGAATTGTAGGAATCCTATTCCAAGTAGGAATTCCAGTCCTACTCCAACTAGGATTCCCAGTCCTAATCCAATTAGGACTCTACGAATCCTACTCGAAGTAGGACTTTTGTTTTAAGTCCGGTTAATTAATTCCCTTTGTTCCTTCTTCAACTGAATATCAATCGAATTGATTACTTGTGATTCCTAATCATGATTCAACCATCAAATCGGTCAATACTTCTAGTGTGTGTGACCCCATAGGTTCTACTCTGACTGGTAGTGAGATATATTATGATCTCTATCACAATATCATTGAAAACTCCTTTCAATGGATTGGAACGATTCCAACTCTACTCATTAGGGTTTATCGATCATCGAGATAATCCCTGTGAGTCCCACCATCCACCAGTGACACCTAGCAGCATGTAGTGGCTACCCAGTAGAATAGAAGGATAAATCTCTAGGTGCAGTTATCATGTGATACAGTCCTACTATCGTGGATCCCTACAGGACGGAAGTCATGGATAACTCGTCAAACCCCTTCGTCTATCATATGTCAAGATTTATTCGACTCGAGTTCGTTAGTGGAAAACTCTTTCTCCACTTTATATTACTGCCCTGGCCAAGGTCTTAGAACTCAGTCTAACAAATCACATAGGATCACTCCTCTTCTATCAAGGTCGATAGATTCCATGTAAGTGCATACCCTACTCCTACAGTGAACTTACTGCAGCCAATCTACACTACAAGGACCCATATGACTAGAGACCATGTATACGTGTAGTCAAACTACAATAACCTCATTGTGAGTAGCTGAAGCACCGCAGGTCAAAGGACCAGTCATACTACTGCAACATCAAGCAAGACACTGACGAGTGGATAGACATCCAAGTGACTTCTTGTCTTGGTCACGCTCAGTACCCTTGTTCTCTAACAAGCACCTGCACTATCACTTCAGTGTCCCTTCACTATGGACTCAAGTCTCGTCCATCCAGAAGGAAAGTGATCTGTGCACTGATCGGATCGATCACCGTCCTCGTGATGATCCATTGATCAGGAGTATTTAGAAATTAATCACTAATGATACATGGCTCAAATTCTCAACTCTTGAGAATATGCATCATCATCTTATTAATTTCTTGGACGATTCATAGACACATAAATAATATGAATGAAAAGATGCCTTTCATTTATTCAATAATAAATAGTCAAGTACAAAATTATGTCCCTAGAATTAACAATGTGTCAGCCAGATTGGCTTTTAGGGCATACATCTAACAATCTCCCACTTGCACTAAAGCCAATCAGTCATATATCTAAGCCCCATCTTCTCAAGGTGGGCTTCAGTCTTTTGCTGACTTAGCTGCTTAGTGAACGGGTCTGCCACGTTATCCGCGGAGTCTACTCTCTGCACCTCTACATATTTCTTCTCAACATAGTCGCGTATGAGGTGGAAGCGCTGCTCTATGTGCTTGAACTTCTGATGAGACATTGGTTCCATAGCTAGTGCTATGGTGCCAATGTTATCGCAGTAAAGTGTTATGGCATCTAATGACATTACACCTAACTCTGCAATGAACTTTTAACCAGAAGGTTTCCACTGCACCCTTAGATACGGCTTAACATTCAGCTTCTAAGATAGAATCTATAATGATCGGTTGTTTGTAACTCTTCCAATTTACTGAACCACCATTGCACATATTCTGATGTAGACTTTCTATCATCAATATGTGTTCATCCTTCTACATTCAACTCTGATCTTCTCCCAAAGACCAAGAACATGTCCTTAGTTCTTCTCAAGTACTTAAGACTGTTCTTCACAGCTATCCAGTGCTTTTTGCCTGGATCTGATTGACATATGCTCGTGACATTCACAGCATGTACTATATCAAGTCATGTACATAGCATGGCATACATGAGGCTTCCTATTGCTGATGCATAGGGGATCTTGCTCATGCATTGAATCTCTTCAGATGTGTTGGGGCACATCTTCTTGTAGAGATTAATTCCATGCCTTAGGGGTAAGAGACCCCTTTTAGAATTTTCCATGCTGAACCTTTTCAGCACTTCCTCTATGTACATCTTCTGTGATAGGCCAAGCATCCTTTTAGATCTATCTCTATAGACCTTTATTCCCAAAATATAGGATGCTTCCCCAAAGTCTTTCATGGAGAACCTTTTTGACAACCAGACCTTGACCGAGGTTAGCATGGGAATATCATTTCCTATCAGAAGGATGTTGTACAGTACGAGAAATACGACAGCACTCCCACTAACCTTTTTGTAAACACACGGTTTCTCTTCGTTTTTGATGAAATCAAACGTTTTGATTGCGTCATCGAAACGAGTGTTCCAACTCCGAGATGCTTGCTTTAGTCCATAGATAGACCTTTGCAGCTTGCAGACCTTGTGATCTCCATCACTGAAAGTGAAACCCAAAGGCTGTTCCATATAGATATCTTCATCAAGATATCCATTTAGGAAAGCAATTTTCACATCCATCTGCCAGATTTCATAATCATGAAATGCTGCAATGGCAAGCAATGTTCGGATGGATTTTAGCATGGCTACAGGTGAAAAGGTCTCCTGATAGTCAATGCCTTCGCGCTGACTATACCCTTTCGCCACAAGCCTTGCCTTATAGGTCTCTACCTCTCCATCCGAACCTATTTTCCTTTTGTAGATCCATTTGCATCCAATAGGTATAATACCTTCTGGTGGGTCTACTAAGGTCCAGACTTGGTTGGAATGCATGGAGTCTAACTCTGACTTCATAGCTTCCAACCATTTCTCGGAATCGATATCAGATATCGCCTCGTCGTAGGTTTTAGGATCCTGCATGTGATCCCTATCTCCCACTAGGAACATTTCCTCGGTATCCTCTTCTAGTATACCTAAGTATCTATCGAGAGGATGGGAGACCCTACTAGATTTACGAGGTGGTTGAGGGACATCGTGTACTAGCTTTGTATGAATGGGTTTGATAGGATCCATGACTCGTTGCTTTTCAGAGACTTTCTCTTCAAGCTCAATTTTCCTCCTACTGCCTCTATCAAGGATAAACTGGTTTTCCAAGAAGATGGCGTGACGGCTCACAAACACATTGTGATCCTCTGAGACGTAAAAATTGTATCCTAATGACTCTCTAGGATATCCTATAAAACGAGCACTTATGGTCCTAGCCTCTAACTTGTCTGCTTGTAGTCTCTTGACGTGGGCCGGACATCCCCAAATTTTGAGATGACCAAGACTTGGTTTCTTACCATGTCATATCTCATACGGTGTGGTAGGAACGGATTTAGAGGAAACTCTATTCAATAAATAAATTGCTGTGAGTAAGGCATCTTCCTAAAGAAACATAGGTAAATCAGTGAAGCTCATCATGGACCTGACCATATCCAATAGGGTCTGATTCCTCCTCTCTGACACCCCGTTGAGTTGAGGTATACCAGGAGGTGTCCATTGTGAGACTATGCCATTGTCCTTGAGATAGTCCCGGAATTCTCCACTAAGGTATTCTCCTCCTCAATCTGATCGAAGAGCCTTAAGGAGTTTTCCAGTTTGTTTTTCTACTTCATTTCTGAACTCTTTGAACTTTTCAAAAGATTCAGATTTGTGTCTTATAAGATACATATACCCATACCGTGAATAATCATCGGTAAAGGTAATGAAGTATGAATAACGTCCCCTGGCTAGCACATCGAATGGGCCACATACGTCTGTATGTACTAGGGTAAGTATTTCAGTGGTCCCTCCCCATGTCCTACAAAGGGCAATCTAGCCATTTTTTCTTGAAGACAGGATTCGCAAACTGGATATGACTCGGAAGTCAATGAGCCGAGAAGCCCATCTTTATCCATTTTGTTCATTCTGTCCTCTCCAATATGGCCAAGCCTGAGGTGCCACAAATATTTTTTGGTTTATCTCATCCCTGGATCTCTTGGATCCTTTGGCATTCACTTCCTGCTCAGTAACATTTACAGATACATCCATATGCAAATGATAGAGACTGTCAATCATAAAACCACGTGCGACTATTTTATTTCTGAAATAAATAGAACAGCAGTCTTTGTCAAATGTAGAAACATGACCTGCCTGTGCTAGACATGAAACAGAAATCAAATTTTTGCTAGCAGCAGGTACATAATAGCAGTCTCTAAGTAATAAACTAAAACCAGACGGTAGTCGCAGATGGTAGGTGCCCACAACCACAGGAGCAACTTTTGCCCCGTTGCTAACCTGAAGGATTACCGCACCTTCCGCCAGCCTTCTACTTTCCTTTAGACCCTGTATGGTAGTGCATAGATGAGCACTAGAACCAGAATCTATAACCCAACTAGAAGTAGAAGAAACCGTTAGATTAGTTTCAATTATGAGCAAGTCTATACCTTCTGAAGGTGTGTCACCTTTCTTGTTCTTCAGGCTCTCGAGATATGAAGGACAGTTTCTCTTCCAATGACCATCGACATTGCAGTGAAAACATTTTCCTTTGTCATTAGCCTTTTTCTTTTGAACTTCCTTCTTTGGCTTCTTGTCTTTCTTCTGCTTCTTAGCAGGCTTCTTTTTCTTCCAAGTAGACTTTCTCTTGGAACCAGAAGTCAACTCAGCAGCAAGGACATTGCCCCTTGAACCTTTCAAGGCTTCCTCAGCAGTTACCAACATGTTTATCAGTTCAGTCTTAGTGCATTCAATCTTATTCATGTGGTAGTTTACTATAAACTGACCAAATGAATCAGGAAGTGACTGTAGGATCAAATCCACTTGCAATTCCTTGTGCATGTTCATTCCGAGCTTCTCAAGCTCCTCTAGGTCCTTGATCATAGTCAGACCGTGATCATGGACAGACTGCCCTTCGCGCATCTTTGTCTTGAAGAGCCTCTTGGACACTTCAAAACGAGCTGTGCGACTCTGCTCACTATACAACTCTTGCAGGTGTGCTAGTATGTCCCTAGCAGTCTTGAGATTCTCATGCTGGCATTGGAGTTCAATGGACATGGATGCCATCATATAGCACTTGACTCTAATGTCATCATCCATCCACTTTTGATGCATCTGTCGCTGAACATCAGTAGGACTTGTTGGTAGTGTGGGGATATCTGAATCGAGTATGTAGCCTATTTTCTCACAGCTCAAAATAATTTTGAGGTTTTTAAGCCAGTCCTTATAATTGGTTCCAGTCAATCGGTTGGACTCAAGAATACGGGTCAATGGGTTTGAAGCTGACATTGTATCTGCAGAGAGTAAAGATTCTAGTAAGACTTTTGTACTTGATCATCAATCTGTTCTAAGGTCTTTTAGAACAAATGTACCTCCCACTATTTTCTCGAATCCCTTACACTCCCCTGGTAAGTAAACGGAAATCCTACGCGACTAGGGTTTCTAGTAGATACTGCGGTCTCACCAATCTACATGGCACCTCACCTAACAGTTATTGGTGACACATAGATGGATGAGTGTACAACTCTTGTACAATACTTCTCAAGCATGTTGCAGTGCAACTTGGTCTCTAAGCCATGAAGACCTCACCTAACAGTTATTGGTCCCATTTCTTAGTTAAGTCAGACCCACCGTATAACCGTAGAAATAAAGTTGTCATTGGGTCCTCACCTAACAGTTATTGGTGCCCAACCCCACCTTTACCCTACAACATCTCATGTCTATAGAGAGGTCCAACCCCCCGATGCAACTTGACCACTGTATCCAGCCGAGACAAATCAACATCAGAAAGGCCTTAGCAGCTCTACTACAGTGGAAGACCTATTGACTTAATATTGGTTAATCAGATCTTAGTGTTTGCAACTTGAGCTCTTCATAAGAGGTAATCGAACAATTGGCCAGGTAAGCAGGTGGGAGGCTCCCCTTACTCAGAGAGTAAGGTCCTAATTAAGTAACCACCTTTCATGCTTTCCTAGACACCAATTAGATCAATTAATCTAATATGACTTGCTCATGTTGGTTCACTCTCGACTTAATTGAGGAGATTTTAATTTAGGTCTCAATTGGGTTTGCTACATCACATGTAAACCTATCTACCCGGCTTTCATTCACATCACATGCAAACGGCACATCACAGGCAGTTATAATCGCAGCAGTAAATAATACTAAACTTTAAATAGGTGATGATCATGGATTCTAATTAGGTCGTATTACAAGCACATGCACGTCAATCGATCAATTGGTCTTCAACTCTTGAATTGGTTCCAAGCCTCCTTGATTCGATCCTTGACCAACTCTTGATCCAATCGCCATCAACCGCTTAGACCCCTGTTCATCTCATGCCTTGTCTTCAACTTGATCGTTGACGTACATCACATCATAGAAATACAACCAGATGTACAATAAAAATAATAATAAATTATATGTTTTTTTAGGAGGCACGCAGGCCTCTCAAAACATCAAATAAGATGCATGCAAGCATCTGAAAAATTACATGACATCACAGATCACATCGCAGGTCATTACATTTGATACCAAAAGGGTTTGAATCCTATGATCATCACCACATGCAGCAATTATAATTTTCAGATCTGAAAACTAACTGATTATCTCATAACATAGGTTGCTGATCATGCTAATCATGATTCTAAACTTTGTAATCTCATTAACAATGCAATTAGAATCATCATCTTATCACATAAAAATCAGCATGCAAAAATCAGCACCCTAGAAAAAATCTGCATGCAGAAAATTTTCAGCATGCATAATCTTTCAATTTTCAAATCTAATAAGCCTATTAATAATTAATCCTTATCTTAATCTATGAAGCCTATGCTCTGATACCACTGTTAGAAAACCCCGATCATGCCGCTGAAATTTTTAAAAAATTCAGATGCAGCGGAAGAGGCATGCGCGAGATCAACCGTTCATCGCATGAACGTTGTTCAAAAACCGTTCGTAGATAGATAAGGATTAAAAACTTTTAAAACCTTTAGAAGATCAGATCTTCACCTTGTGCGGGTAGATGATCACCGCAAACTGAAGTTCGTGGTTTAGGATGAAGGTTCGCTTGAAGCCGTTCAAGTGCCCGGCCTCTACGGGTATCCACACGAAGTAGAAATCGATCCAATCGCTCTAATCTCCCCGGGGTGCTAGCTCCTTTGCAGAGATATGCTTTGATGGCTGATCTCCTCTCTTTCTTTCAACTCTTGAATGTGCTTGAGAGGAGGAAGAAGAAGGATGAAGACTTGATGAAGAACCAAAGCCCTGATTTCAGCCTTTTCCTTTCCTGCGTTGGAAGAAGGAAGGGAGGAGGAAGGAGGATCCGCCAACCACCTTTGGCTTTCCTCCTTGCTTGCAGCTGAAAGCAAAGGGGAGGGAGAGGGCCACGGCACAAGAGAGGAGAGGGCTTCAATTGCTTGCCCAAGCTGCCGCCCACACCCTCTTTTAAAGACATGTGGAGCTCCTAACATTTAGGAGCTCTTGATGTCTTGCCTAAGAGGGGCGCCACCCTCTCTTCATGCCGCACCAAGAAGATAAGGAGGAGGGGCGTGATCCCCTCCTTCTTATGATGCCCTAATCCTCATCTAATGAGAATTGGGTGGCCCTAATTTGGTCTAGCCCTAATCCAATTAGGTTTTAACCAAGTCATGAATCAATCGGGTTCAATCTATACTAGTCCTAATCCAATTAGAACTTGAATGAACCATGACTCAATTGAACTCTTCAATCCTAACCCAATTAGGAGTCATGTTGATTCATTAGATTAATAATTAATTAGGACTTAAGAAACCCTAATCCAATTAGGACTTATTTAATTTTAGTCCTAATCCAATTAGGACTCTAATTTGAATCCGAAGTCCTAATCTGATTAGGACTCTAGGAATCCTACTCCAAGTAGGAATCCAATTTTTAATTCAAAACTCCTAATCTCATTAGGATTGTAGGAATCCTATTCCAAGTAGGAATTCCAGTCCTACTCCAACTAGGATTTTCAGTCCTAATCCAATTAGGACTCTAGGAATCCTACTCGAAGTAGGACTCTTGTTTTAAGTCCGGTTAATTAATTCCCTTTGTTCCTTCTTCAACTGAATATCAATCGAATTGATTACTTGTGATTCCTAATCACGATTCAACCATCGGATCGGTCAATACTTCTAGTGTGTGTGACCCGATGTTCTACTCTGACTGGTAGTGAGATATATTATAATCTCTATCACAATATCATTGAAAACTCCTTTCAATGGATTGGAACGATTCCAACTCTACTCATTAGAGTTTATCGATCATCGAGATAATCCCTGTGAGTCCCACCATCCACCAGTGACACCTAGCAGCATGTAGTGGCTACCCAGTAGAATAGAATGATGAACCTCTAGGTGCAGTTATCATGTGATACAGTCCTACTATCGTGGATCCCTACAGGACGGAGGTCATGGATAACTCGTCAAACCCCTTCGTCTGTCATATGTCAAGATTTATTCGACTCGAGTTCGTTAGTGGAAAACTCTTTCTCCACTTTATATTACTGCCCTGGCCAAGGTCTTAGAACTCAGTCTAACAAATCACATAGGATCACTCCTCTTCTATCAAGGTCGATAGATTCCATGTAAGTGCATACCCTACTCCCACAGTGAACTTACTGCAGCCAATCTACACTACAAGGACCTATATGACTAAAGACCATGTATACGTGTAGTCAAACTACAATAACCTCATTGTGAGTAGCTGAAGCACCGTAGGTCAAAGGACCAGTCATACTACTGCAACATCAAGCAAGTCACTGACGAGTGGATAGACATCTAAGTGACTTCTTGTCTTGGTCACGCTCAGTACCCTTGTTCTCTAACAAGCACCTGCACTATCACTTCAGTGTCCCTACACTATGGACTCAAGTCTCGTCCATCCAGAAGGAAAGTGATCTGTGCACTGATCGGATCGATCACCGTCCTCGTGATGATCCATTGATCAGAAGCATTTAGAAATTAATCACCAATGATACATGGCTCAAATTTTCAACTCTTAAGAATATGCATCATCATCTTATTAATTTCTTGGACGATTCATAGACACATAAATAATATGAATGAAAAGATGCCTTCTATTTATTCAATAATAAATAGTCAAGTACAAAATTATGTCCCTAGAATTAACAATGTGTCAGCCAGATTGGCTTCTAGGGCATACATCTAACAATCTCCCACTTGCACTAAAGCCAATCAGTCATATATCTAAGCCCCATCTTCTCAAGGTGGGCTTCAGTCTTTTGCTGACTTAGCTGCTTAATGAACGGGTCTGCCACGTTATCCGCGGAATCTACTCTCTGCACCTCTACATATTTCTTCTCAACATAGTCGCGTATGAGGTGGAAGCGCCGCTCTATGTGCTTGAACTTCTGATGAGACCTTGGCTCCATAGCTAGTGCTATGGTGCCAATGTTATCGCAGTAAAGTGTTATGGCATCTAATGACATTACACCTAACTCTGCAATGAACTTTTAACCAGAATGTTTCCACTGCACCCTTAGATACGACTTAACATTCAGCTTCTAAGATAGAATCTATAATGATCGGTTGTTTGTAACTCTTCCAATTTACTGAACCACCATTGCACATATTCTGATGTAGACTTTCTATCATCAATATGTGTTCATCCTTCTACATTCAACTCTGATCTTCTCCTAAAGACCAAGAACATGTCCTTAGTTCTTCTCAAGTACTTAAGACTGTTCTTCACAGCTATCCAGTGCTTTTTGTCTGGATCTGATTGACATATGCTCGTGACATTCACAGCATGTACTATATCAAGTCATGTACATAGCATGGCATACATGAGGCTCCCTATTGCTGATGCATAGGGGATCTTGCTCATGCGTTGAATCTCTTCAGATGTGTTGGGGCACATCTTCTTGTAGAGATTAATTCCATGCCTTAGGGGTAAGAGACCCCTTTTAGAGTTTTCCATGCTGAACCGTTTCAGCACTTCCTCAATGTACATCTTCTGTGATAGGCCAAGCATCCTTTTAGATCTATCTCTATAGACCTTTATTCCCAAAATATAGGATGCTTCCCCAAGGTCTTTCATGGAGAACCTTAGGGGTAAGAGGCCCTCCACCGAGCTCTCCTCCCCTCTGTTCTTTGGCTCAACACCCAGCTGAGAGCTTCCCCTCTGTTTCTTTGCCTCCACCGAGCCCTCCTCCCCTCTTCGTCTTCCCCTCTTTATATAGCCAACTCTCACTCGGCTCATGCCTGATCTCATGGGATGCTGGAAGGATTGATCACGGAAGAGATTTGGTTGCGGGATTGCTGGGCGGATCGCTCCGGACGACTTCCTTCTTTGGCCACGGGATGATTCGGAATGGAGCTTGGAATCGCTCGAAACGGCAGCTGGTTTGGCACGCGGACGTGCTGGAATGGAAGGTTGCTACGGCTGGAGGTGCGGACGGAGGCGTTGATCGCGGGAAGGCTGAGATGTTGGGATCACGCGTGATCCGGATTGCTGGAATGGGGAGCTGTTGCTGCATCACGGGCGGAAGAAATGGGAGCAGGGAATCATGGAAGACACGGATGGAAGGTTGCCAGCTTGTACGCTTGGAAGGCAGGGACGCGGTTGGGACGCTGGCAGCGATGCGGAACGATGGGCTGATTGCTGAGATGGGGGGAACGTGATCACAGAAGATGCTTGGGGGATCCGATTGCTGGGGCACGGAAGAGATCTTGGAAGCTTCACGGCTGGAACGGAAGGGTGGATGGCCGAATTGGAAGCTTCGTGGATGGCTGGGGCAGCTGTGAGGCGCTGGGATCACGGAATGGATTTGGGACGCATGCGGAAGGTGGAGACGCTGGCTGGTGAATCCTTTCTTCTCCCCTTCTTTCGCACGGGATCTGGCACGCGGTTGATTTGGAGACCCTGGGACGTTTGCTGCTGGCTGGCACGCTGGGGACGCGGGCGCTGCGATGCGGACGACGGGCTGATTGCAGAATCAATGGCTGATACGCTGATACGCGCGATTGGGAGCCGGAATCACAGTTGGGCTAAAACAACGGTGGGATGGCAGTCGGCAGTGACTTGACTCCATCAGGGTGATGGCTGTGGGAATTAAGAGAAGTCAGATGTAGCTGGGACTCGGTTGAACCTGGACATGGAATGTGGGATGCTTGCACGAATAAAACATTAATTAGTTAATTTTATTTTTAATGATTAGCTAAAATACTGATTAAAATGGTCTGACGATTGCACTTTTGTGCTCTCATCACACCCCCCAACCAGCTTATTGCTAGTCTCTAGCAATTTAGTGCGACAATGATAAAATGGGAGTGCAAAAGTTTTATTTATATACATGAACTAAGATAAATACTCACTTTCGTATAGCATTACGATTGTACTTAGCACGTGCAACAAGCTGTTAAACCCTTAGGTTACCCTAGTGGACGAGTGTTGTCTCGTGAAGGTTTGTAGTGAAGTTACCCACAAACTTCAATCCTAAAATAAAATTTGTTGTATGAAATGAAAGTTTAATTTCAAGTACATAACTGATAAGAATTTCGAAAGCACACAAGGTTTTAATTACTAAGTAGCCCAAATTCTAGGTTAGTATGCAATTTAAGTTGAAGTTATTAAGTTTTCTGTTAGGAAGTCGTAATACTTATTTATACTTGAGTGCTCAGTGAAGTCTGGACCATGCACCAGCTAAGGTTTTGGATCTCCAAAATATCGCTAATGCTAGTAGTTTCCAAGAATTGGTCGGACAAGACCTATTTACTGATTCAAAATCATCTTATCTGCAGGATTTCGAGAGTTGTGGATGTTTACTTTAATACCTCATGGGCTTTATCTATAATATTCCAGTTTACTCAAATTTTTGCAACGACGGCTTTCACACTATTGTCTTTCTTAAGGTCAAAATACATTTTTTTTACCTTTTTTTTTAGGAAACATGAAAATGTTTATATTGTGCACTTTTACTCCTGTGATGATTCCTTCATGTAGCGAGCAATTAGTCGACAATTCTCACACCAGTTGGCATGAGGTGTCGGGCATCAAGACTCCCCTACAGACCTATGCTCGGGTTCCTCATCACAAGCCCGCTGACCTTTGACAATAGGTAGCCCTTTTCGATGTACATGACTAAATCCACCAAATAGTTTTTTTTTTTGGATCAGAAACATATGGTTCATCAGGATTCGAGGTTGCTACCATATTCTCAACACAATGTCGAACCTATACCTTAGAAAATGCAGGCCAGATGTGTTGTAAAATTTAAAGCACTAATTAGCTTACAACTTACTAAAAGGAACTTAATAAAAAGAACTCACTTTGCACTACTTCCGACTAGTCATTGGGCTCTTATGCCTTGTGTGTTGTAATTTTTTTTAAAAAAAATTAACTAAAAACTTTTTTTTATAAAATTCCAAATGCTTAAAAATACCCCCAAACCTAAATCTAACATTGTCCTCAATGTTAAAGAAAATTTAAAGCAGTAAGAGGACAGAGGATAGACATTACCTGATATTGGACCTTGATATGGCTAATAACTTGAAGATTGGGGAAAATACCCCCAAACCTGCATGTTAGTAATTTTTTTTAATCTTTAATTTTAATTATTTAATTTTTTTAATAATATTTATATGTTGGGTTGCCTCCCAAGAGCGCTAAGTTTTATGTCTTCAGCCAGACAATTCTAATTCATTCATGATAGACAGGGTCGGTCAGAAGTGTCTCCTCAACTTCTGGACTCAGATACTCAAGGTATAGTTTTAAACGATGTCCATTGACTTGAAAGGAACTACCATCCTTGGTATTGCATATTACTACTGCACCATGCGGGTGCACTTTCTCTACTGTGTATGAGCCAGTCCAGCGAGATTTAAGTTTTCCAGGGAATAGATGTAATCGAGAATCATATAGAAGGACTTTTTGTCCTTGGTGAAATTCCTTACGAATGATCATTTTATCATGCATGATCTTCATGCGATCTTTGTACTTCTTGGCACACTCGTAAGCATCGTTTCTAATTTCTTCAAGCTCATCGAGTTGAAGCTTCCTATGTTCTCCTGCTTTGTCAAGATCGAAATTTAAATGTTTAATAGCCCAATAGGCCTTGTGCTCTAACTCAACAGGTAAATGGCAGGTCTTGCCATAGACAGTTCTATATGGAGACATTCCAATTGGTGTTTTGTAAGCCGTCCGATATGCCCACAGTGCATCTGTTAGCCTAAGAGACCAATCCTTCCGAGATTTATGAATAGTTTTTTCAAGGATGGTTTTGATCTCCCGATTGGAAATTTCGACTTGTCCACTTATTGTGGATGATATGGTGTACTGATCTTGTGATTAATGTTGTACTTTCTCATAAGGGCTTTAAAGATTTTATTACAAAAATGTTTTCCCCCATCACTAATGATAGCACGAGGGGTGCCAAAACGAGCAAAGATAGATTCTTTAAGGAACTTGATCACCACTTTGTGATCATTGGTCTTACACGCGATAGCCTCAATCCATTTTGATACATAGTCAACTGCCACAAGAATGTACTGATGCCCAAACGATATAGGAAAAGGACCCATAAAATCAATACCCCAAACATCAAAAATTTCTATAATTAAGATAGGGTTCAGGGGCATCTCATTCTTTCTCGAAAGTTTTCCTAATCGTTGACATCGATCGCAAAATTTACAATAGTCATGCACATCTCGAAAAAGTGTGGGCCAATAAAATCCGCACTGCAAAACTTTTGCAGCAGTTTTCTTTCCACTAAAATGACCACCACAAGCATGGTCATGACAAAAGAAAAGGACATTCCTTTGATCCTGTTCAGGGATGCATCGTCTAATGATTTGATCAGGACAGTATTTGAACAAGTATAGTTCATCCCAAAAATATCATTTTACACGAGCTAGGAAGCGGAATTTCTCTTGTTTGGTCCATGAACGGGGCATTCGTTCAGTAACTAGATAGTTGACTACATCAGCATACCATGGAACATTGGTATGGGAAATCATCATTAATTGTTTATCAGGGAAGGTCTCGGACACAGGCATGGATTCTTCGGATGATTCAACAATTAATCTGGACAAGTGGTCAGCTACAACATTTTCAGATCCCTTTTTATCTTGTATTTCAAGATCAAATTCTTGAAGCAATAGGATCCAACGAATGAGTCTTGCCTTGGCATCCTTTTTTGTGAGAAGGTACTTAAGGGCGGCATGATTAGAATAAATAAGGACCTTGGATTCTATCAGATAGGGACGAAATTTGTCAAAAGCAAAGACAACAGCCAACAACTCTTTTTCAGTTGTAGAATAGTTAAGTTGGGCGTCATTCAGAGTTTTGCTCGCATAATGAATCACGTGGGGAAGCTTCCCTACTCGCTGACCTAGGACGGCACCTATTGCATAATCAGATGTATCACACATGATTTCAAATGGCAGATTCCAATCAGGGGACCTTATGATGGGTGCTGAGGTTAGTTCAAACTTCAGTCTTTCGAAAGCAGTTATGCAAATCGACGAAAAATTAAAAATAGCATCTTTTGCCAACAGATCGCATAAGGGTTTCGACAATTTACTGAAATTCTTGATAAAGCGGCGGTAAAAACCCGCATGCCCTAAAAAGGATCTGACTTCTCTAACAGTTTTGGGAGGTGGTAACTTGGCAATTAATTCTACTTTGGTTTTATCCACCTCGATTCCCCTTTGTGACACAATATATCCCAAAACAATACCTGATTGGACCATAAAATGGCATTTCTCCCAGTTAAGAACTAAATTTTTCTCTTTACATCGTTCTACAACAAGGGTCAAGTGATGGAGACATTCATTAAAATTAGATCCGAATACACAAAAGTCATCCATAAAAACTTTTAAAAATTTCTCCACCATGTCGGAGAAAATGCTCATCATACACCGCTGGAATGTAGCCGGTGCATTGCATAACCCAAAAGGCATGCGACGATAGGCAAAAGTGCCATAAGGACCGGTGAATGTGGTTTTCTCTTGATCCTCACGTGCAATTGGAACTTGGTTATATCCAAAATAACCATCAAGAAAACAGTAATGAGAGTGGCCAGCTAGACGTTCTAACATTTGGTCAATGAAGGGTAGTGGGAAGTGGTCTTTCCTAGTCATGGCGTTCAGCTTTCTGTAGTCGATGCACACTCGCCATCCAGTTTGGATTCGAGTCGGGACTAACTCATTTTGGTCATTCTTGATCACAGTAATTCCAGATTTCTTGGGTACGACTTGAACTGGGCTCACCCACTGGCTATCAGAAATAGGATATATAATCCCTGCATCTAAGAGTTTAATGATTTCAGCTAGAACCACATCCTTCATGACTGCGTTAAGTCGCCTTTGTGGTTCTCTAGAGGTTTTTGCATCCTCTTCTAGATGAATTTTATGTTGGACCACAGAAGGGCTGATCCCCTTAATATCAGCTATAGACCAGCCGATCGCTTCTTGATTTTTCTGAAGGATATTTAACAACTTCTCTTCCTGTTCTTCAGTTAAATTTGATGCAATAATAACAGGTAAGGTGTTGTTGTCCCCTAGAAATGCATATTTTAGGTTTTCAGGCAGATCTTTAAGTTCAAGCTGGGGAGGTTTGACACTTGAAGGTACTAGCTGGGATTCAGGTATAGGTAATGATTCAAATTTAGTAGCCCATCTGCTAGTATCCATTACAGGAATGGAATCTAGTAATGCATTAACCTCCTGATTCGACTCTCCTTCCTCACAATCTTGACTGGATTGGGCCAAACATCTTTCTAGTGGATCAGAATAATTTGATTCCTCGAAGGACTTGCTGATTATGTTTTCAATCATGTGAATTTCTTCTAAATCGTCCATCTCAGATGGTTGATTACTACTGTGAAAGACATTGAGTTGGACGGTCAAGTTTCCAAATGCTAAGGTCATTATCCCATTTCGGCAACTGATCACAGCATTTGAAGTGGCCAAAAATGGTCTACCAAGGATTACCGGGATGTGACTACCTGGGTTTTTCACTGGTTCAGTTTCGAGGACTACAAAATCCACAGGGTAGTAAAACTTATTTATCTTTACAATTACATCCTCTACAATTCCCTTAGGATACTTCACAGTCCTATCTGCTAATGACAAAGTAATGTTTGTGGGCTTTAATTCCTCCAAACCTAGTTCAGTGTAGACAGAATAGGGTAATAGGTTTCCACTTGCTCCTAAGTCTAATAGGGCTCTCTGAATGATGGTTTCTCCTATTTTAATTTCAACAATGGGGCAACCAGGGTCCTTGTATTTTGGGGCAATCTGTTGTTGAATAAGAGATGAGGCTTGTGCCGCCATCACAGCTTGCCTAGGAATACTGGTTTTCCTTTTCACCGTGGTTAAGTCTATTAAGAATTTTGTATAGGAGGGGATCTGTCTGATGGCATCTAGGAAGGATAAATTTATTTGGACATTTTTTAAAGACTTCCATGATTTCATCGTACTGAGATTTTTTTCTTTGAATCTTGTAGTCTATTAGGAAAGGGAGCCTTGGGTGTGTACGTCTCTATTGGTTTCTTCTCTATTCCTTGTGTTCCCTGTTCTTGTGCCTTTTTCTGGGTGGGGTTCGGTTCATGCTTTTCTTCTTTTTCTTGTACAAGAAGTTGGACCTTGTTGTCCACTTGTTTGCCAGACCGTAAAGTGGTAATTGCCTGGACTTCATGGGTAGGATTTTCATTAGAATCAATCTGAAACTGACCTCTCGGCCCTTGATTCTGTTGCCTACTAGGGTTAGGCACTGGCTGACTAGGTAGTTCACCTTTCTTTCTATCCCCTAGAGAGTTTGCTATTTGGCTTAGACTAACCTCAAGTTTTGCAATTGCTTGCACATGAAATTGGTTAGTCTGGGTTTGAGCCATGTTGGTCTGTTGTTGCTGTTGGATGAAGTCTTGTTGCTGCTTCATCATGTTAGCCATCATGGCTTCCAATGATGTAGTTTGCTGAGGGATAGGGGCACTATAAGTAGGAATAGGTGGAGCCAATGATTGGTTTATTTGTGATGGACCTATCCTGGAAAAATTCTTCGGAAAACCTGGTGGACCACCTTGATGCTGAATAGGTTCATTTTGCTTGTATGAGAAATTTGGGTGGAACCTATTATCAGGGTGGTAGACTGGGCTGAATGAATTGGGAGTGGGCTTCTTGAAGGCACTATATGAGTTTAGAGCATTTGCCTGCTCAGCCTTAATATTGGGTAAACTAGGACAACACTCCACTAGTGCTCAGAACTATTACACAAGATACATAAGCTATGTGACTCGTGATCCACTTTCATGATGGGATTTAGCTCTTTGTATGAACTCGAGCTAGTGGAAACAGTGAAAGCATCAAACTTTTTGCTTAAGTTGTTCATTCCAGTCACCAGATTGGACATGACATTTTTGAGTTCTGGGCCTGCTTTCATTTCATAATTACCTGGTTTTCTAGACCCGAACTCATCTCTATTTACTTCCTCACCATAGCTACTCCAATTTTGGGCATTCTCGGCTAAGTCAACAAGAAATTCATAGGCTTGATCCGGGGTTTGGTTTATGAACCTACCCTTGTGCATGGACTCGATTATGTTTCTATATGCCGGAGGTAGTCCTTTGTAAAAGAAGTGGACTAGATCAGCCTTGTCAAGCCCATGGTGCGGGCACTTGACCAAAAGATCATGGAATCTTTCCCAAAGTTGGAAAAATTCCTCTTCAGATTTTCCTCTAAAAGTTCTGATGGCATCCTTAATTTTTTCAGTTTTTACCATGGGATAGAACTTAGCCATGAACTTCTTAGATAGTTGTTCCCATGATGTGATGGAATTAGAAGCAAGAGAATACAGCCATGCAGCGGCACGATCCTCTAAAGTCATGGGAAACAACCTTAATTTAATACCCTCTTCATCTAAGTTTTGATTTCTAAATGTTTGACAGATTGTCAATAATTTGTTTAGATGAATGTAGGGTTGTTCCCTCTCGAACCCATGAAACTTGGGTAACATGTTTATTGTTGCAGCCTGAATCTCGAATTGGGCTGCATTATTAATTGGTAATACTATGCAAGTAGGGGGACTAGCAGATGCGGGTGCAAACAACTCATTCAAAGTTCTGATATGTTCACCCATTATAGAGATTGACGGTTGGTTTACAGTTCGCAGGTTGTGATGAAAAGTTCTATCAATCTCGGGATCAAATGGGGTTAACTTATCCCTTAATGACCTTCTACCATGCATACATTATCAACAATTCATTAGATTTGACTCCTAAAATAAATGAAATCCTAAGAGAAGAGAAGGGCTAGACATAGATGACCACAACCAACACCACACAACAATTTGACCCTATTAGTCTTAGAATTAAGTGAGGTTTAGTAGCTTCTTAAATCTAGTTGCACAGAGATTTATCAGGTTAAGAAGTTTCTGAAATTCTCTCTAGATTAGACAGCTCCTAATCTCCCTTTCAGATTAAGCTTGAGCTTACCAGTTAAGCGATCCAGTAACCAGTGACCAGAAAAGTCCCAGGGTGTGTGGTGGTGCCAGAAGAGATACACCGATACCACAATACCCGTAACAGTTCTCACTGTTGTAAAACTTTTCTAGACATTACCAATTACTAAATTCTCACTGGAGTGGCTTTCAGCCGCTTTTTTCCAAGAGCCTAATCGAGCTCGAAAATCCTAAGGCCAACGTCTAATTTGATTTTAATTTAATTTGGCTTAGGATATGGATGCAAGGTGGTGATTTTTGGGCTAAGGACAGGTAATGACTTCCCAACCTTATCTTTTTAATGGGTTTTGCCCTTAAATTCTTTTATGCAAATGCTTAATACTAAATGCAGCAAATAATCAATAATTTTTTAAAGTTTTTGCAATGTCATTAGGTTGTACTGATTAAATGAGCAAACAAATTTTTTTATTATTATTATTATTTTAATTTTTTTATTTTTTTTATTTTTCTTTTTTAGTAATAACTTGAATGTAAACTAAACACAATCCTTATGCGTCAGTCAATCTCCGAATGCCCGTTAAATAAGCCCTGGAGATTACTCCGTGAGTAGTCCCAATAGAGGTATGATAACCTCGGGAGATTGCACCCTATCAATTACTAGCAAAAATAATAATTTTTTAAATTTTTTTTAATTTAATTTTTTTTTTAAACTTCAAATTTTGAATCTCAGAATTCAAATTTTGAATTTAAATTTTTTTTGAATTTTTGAATTTTTGAATTTTTTGAATTTTAATTTTTTTTTGAATTTTAAATTTCGAATTTCAAATTTCAGAATTTAATAACTACGAAATTATTAACTAGAAATTATCAAAATAAGAAAAATTAATAATAAAAAAAACTTACTACCGGAGTGTGTTTACTTCGGGCATCCAAAATCCGATTTGATCTTCGTGATCGTTCTTGCTTCTCGATTTGCCTCCCCGGCAACGGCGCCAAAGTTTTGTTGTCCGTCCACCTCCTATTTACCCAAAAATACGCTAAACAGATCGTTGTTAGAACCGACAAACAAAATTTAATTTAATTCTGCTCTTACCTTTCCTACTCGAAGAATAGCGGTCGTAAGAGGTCGATCCACAGGGAGGCGATTGGAGTTGCTTAAAAAAAAATGTTCACTTGGATTCGAAATCGATTTTTGAATAACGAAAGAAAAATCTTACGTTGGAGATGTTGAATGATTCTCTGGGCTACCAGAGAATGTTTTTTAATTGAAATTAACTACAAGACAAGTAGTCAGATTCAAAGAGCATTTATGTATTTAACTAATTAAAGAAAAAACTTTGACATAAATTAAAATGGATGAAAACAGTGTTAGAAAAATTGCAGACTAGAATATAGATTGCATGAAAGAGGATTTAATGGATTGCAGAACAGAAATTAAAATTACAGAATAAATATAACTTTCTACCCAAATAAACTCTCAAACAAAATTAAAACTCAAAACAAAACCTAAAATAAAACTAAAAATAAGAACAATATGCTTTCAAACTCAAAATATACTTCTCAATAAAAACTTTCAACTAAAGTACAACTAAAACAAAAAAAAATATACATTGCTCTCCTAAATAAAAAAAAAACTAAACTCAAACCGAAAATCAAAAAAAATTGCAATACTCTGTTTTCAATGAAGTTGAAAACAGAGTAAGGCCTTCTCTCTCTCTCCCTCGTTCGCCTCTTCCCCTGTTTCTTTGGCCCTCCACCGAGCTCTCCTCCCCTCTGTTCTTTGGCTCAACACCCAGCTGAGAGCTCCCCCTCTGTTTCTTTGCCTCCACCGAGCCCTCCTCCCCTCTTCGTCTTCCCCTCTTTATATAGCCAACTCTCACTCGGCTCATGCCTGATCTCATGGGATGCTGGAAGGATTGATCACGGAAGAGATTTGGTTGCAGGATTGCTGGGCGGATCGCTCCGGACGACTTCCTTCTTTGGCCACGGGATGATTCGGAATGGAGCTTGGAATCGCTCGGAACGGCAGCTGGTTTGGCATGCGGACGTGCTGGAATGGAAGGTTGCTACGGCTGGAGGTGCGGACGGAGGCGTTGATCGCGGGAAGGCTGAGATGTTGGGATCACGCGTGATCCGGATTGCTGGGATGGGGAGTTTTTGCTGCATCACGGGCGGAAGAAATGGGAGCAGGGAATCATGGAAGACACGGATGGAAGGTTGCCAGCTTGTACGCTCGGAAGGCAGGGACGCGGTTGGGACGCTGGCAGCGATGCGGAACGACGGGCTGATTGCTGAGATGGGGGGAACGTGATCACAGAAGATGCTTGGGGGATCCGATTGCTGGGGCACGGAAGAGATCTTGGAAGCTTCACGGCTGGAACGGAAGGGAGGATGGCCGAATTGGAAGCTTCGTGGATGGCTGGGGCGGCTGTGAGGCGCTGGGATCATGGAATGGATTTGGGACGCATGCGGAAGGTGGGGACGCTGGCTGGTGAATCCTTTCTTCTCCCCTTCGTTCGCACGGGATCTGGCACGCGGTTGATTTGGAGACCCTGGGACATTTGCTACTGGCTGGCATGCTGGGGACGCGGGCGCTACGATGTGGATGAAGGGCTGATTGCAGAATCAATGGCTGATACGCTGATACGCGCGATTGGGAGCTGGAATCACAGTTGGAATGAAACAACGGTGGGATGGCAGTCGGCACTGACTTGACTCCATCAGGGTGATGGCTGTGGGAATTAAGAGAAGTCAGATGCAGCTGGGACTCAGTTGAACCTGGACATGGAATAGAGTTTTCAAGTTTCAGATCTGATAGTTAATCATGCATGAAAGTTTTAGCATAATTGTTTAAACGATTCCGGCATAATCCTATGTGTTCTTAAGGTGCTGATTTCTAGATTTGATCTTGTAAACATGCATGAATTAAATTATTTGATTCGATTTTTTGCTGTATTTTTTAAAACTTAAAAAGAACTACGTATGGCTTGATCCCCCTTATGAAGAGGTACGTAGGCAACCTGATCAGGTTCAGCCATGATTTTTTTAAAAAAATAAAAATTTCAGCATGCTAAACACCGAAGAACCTAGGATCCACTTTTTGTGGTATCAGAGCAAAGGTTCAAGAGTTGTGACCGATCTCCGGAAACTCTCACGCGTGATCGTGTGATGAAGCGTGGCTCTCCGTCCGAAGGCATATAGAGATGCGTTCTTTGATAGGTATACATGGGTGTCACCCTATTTTTAATAGGACCGAACCCATGTAGGAGTGGAGACTCTCCCACTTTCAGTGGTATCAGAGCCAGGTTCGTGTTTAAACTTTTATATTTTAATTTTTGTAATTAAATCTGAAATCATGAACATGTTTAGATTAGATCTAAAGTATTTTTATGATTGATTTAATTGCTGATTATACATGATTAACTAGATCTGAAATTTTGGATGCAAATGATGCATGTTTGTGTTAGGATTAGTAACATGAATAAATCTGAAATCATAATATTATTTAGATTAGATCTAAATAAAGTTTATGATTCATATGATCTCTGATTTTAATGAACAAATCAGATCTGAAAGTAAAAGTGAAAAAAAATAAATACATAAGATGTATGTTGTTTGAATTAATTCATATTGTTATGTATATGTGATGCATGAACATAAAACATAATGACTTAAACATGAATTAAATCTGATTACATGTGATTAATTACAAAAACTCAGATCTGAAAATGTGTTTTAAGAACTGAAAGATTGTAATTAATATGTAATTAAAAAGAAATATGCAATGATCAAAACTTTCATAAGTCTAAACTTAATTGAGAATTAAGTGTTATGAAATAGAATTGTAATTTAATTAATTGACATTGCATAATTCTTTGGGCATATGGGTTAGCTTGAATCAAGTTTCTAGGATTGGGTTAGACCTAAGGTTAGAATCATACATGGACAAATAGAATTAATTGATCAAATCTAATTAAGTAGTACTAGATTAGGTCAAAAAAATTCTAGATCAATTTACAATAGTTGTAGATGGATCAAGTCCATGTCTTTGATTAGACCAAGATGGAACTTGATTTAGGCTCAGAGGTGTAACCCGAGTCATTTGAGTAATCAAATCGAAATTGATTAACCAATCGGTGTCTAAGGTAAGTTTGGCAGTTTTTACCGGTGATTTTTAATTGGGAGCTACTCGCACTGATTCGTCTTTGTCGAGTTAATGGCATATTCCTTCCACCGATCTCACTTACCTGGCCGACATGGTCAATCACATTTTGATTGGATCACTTAATTATTCGAGTTAGCCCATGCCTATAAGGAAAATCAGTTTGACTGATTTAGGTACCTCCTTAACTGGTTTGAGTCTAATCTGATTTGGTGAAGTCAGTGGGAGAAATTAGACTAACCGGATCCTCTTATCTATCCCAATTATGAAATTCTCTAAAATTATTAGGTCCTTAAAATAAAATGGTTATGGGGATAACTAGGTCATAGCCTCCCATTAAGTTGGGTGATAATGGGTCCAATATTTTGATAATTATTGGAGGCGCGACACGCCTGGTACTTATCAAGCATTGGAATTGTCATTCAATATATGATGAGTTAAGTGTACCTTCAATAGGCGGTCAGGTGAGCCGAGCCACACTCGGACTTGGTTGTCTATTAGTTGATTAGACTTAACCCTATCATTTAATGGTTGGACCTGACTAGGGTATTCGGTGGAGGCGCCACACGCCTGCCGAAGAACTTAGGGCAAAATCATCACTAGAAGTTGCTTGGTGAAGCAATTGGTTAAGAACTTACCAATAGGTGCATATGGGTTAGCCGAGCCACACTCGGGCCTATATGCGATCTATTGGGTTCTAGTGCCCACTAAAGAATTAAGAGTAATTTTTCGAATTGAAGGTAGAGGCTACTAATTTGTATAAAATAGTGGGAGTACCTTTAGACTAAAGTCCAAGTCTAATATGTTTGGTCAATTCATATACTAATAGCCAAATTTTCTTTTATGCAGAATAGCCACAAGTTTGTCACTTCGCTCATTATTGGATAATGACAAGTTGACTAGTCCTAACTTCAATAATTGGTATAGAAAACTGAAAATTATGCTAGAGCATGAACGGATCCTTTATGTGATAACGGATCCGGCACCTGAACAGCCCACTGCTAATGTACGGGGTACGGTCAGAGATACTTATCAGAAGTAGCTCAGTGATCATATTGTTGGGGTATGTGGAGACCATTGGTGATGAAGAGAATTGAAGGAGAATCAATTCTGCATAATTCTGTCTGGCGGACTGTCGGAGTCGACTCGAGCTACAGTCGAGTCGACTCGGGAACAGTCGAGTCGACTCGGGAACAGTCGAGTCGACCCGGGAGGAGAAAGACCAGAAGACCGAGAAACCCATGTTTCTGTCTGGACTGTCAGAGTCGACTCGAGCTACAGTCGAGTCGACTCGAAGCATCGTCGAGTCGACTCGAGCTACAGTCGAGTCGACCCTAGATCGTGCCAGTTTTGTCCAGACGTGCCAGAGTCGACTCGAACCACAGCCGAGTCGACTCGGGCTCGCGGAAAATCGTACGGACGATTTTCTTTTGGTGTTTTTTGGTAGCGTTTCGACGGCTATGATCATCTGAAGGTCTTGAGACTATATATAGGACTCATGAGAGCCCCAGGAGGTGAGATATTCAAGGATATTTTGAGAGAGAGACTCTTGTTTTGTGCGGCTAGGGTTCTAGAGAAGAAGAGGATTGGGATCCTACTTCTTGTGCAAGGGGAATTCTGTGTGAATCTCTTGTAGAGCGATCGCGTGTGATCATTCGGGTGTGTGCTATCTCTGTAATCTGTTCATCCTAATTGAGATTTGGAGCGGTAGAGGACGTAGGCTACTTGTAGCCGAACCTCGTTACATCTTTATGTTTGCTTTGCTATTTTCTTCCTATTTCTTCTTCCTTTGGTTTGATAATCCGCTGCGGTGCTCAAGTGTTTTACCCTATTGAAACCACGGGGTAATCTTTTGCCCTTCGTAGCGGAAGCGAAGCGGTGATCCTTGAGTCCGGTGTCGAGGGAGCGAGAGAGTGCTTATCCGTTTGCTTCTCTCTTTGCTTGTCCGACGTTGGTGGTTGTACCGGTGTGAGTGGGTTCCGGTGCAGGGCGTCGCCAACAAGTGGTATCAGAGCTATTGGTATTCTGCAATGGCGGATGAAGGAAAGTTGCGAATTGAGAAGTTCAATGGCACGAACTTCGGATTTTGGAAGATGCAAATAGAGGATTATCTTTACCAGAAGGATCTCTATTTACCTCTTGGAGGTAGAGCGAAGAAACCAGAGAAGATGTCCGATGAAGACTGGGAGATCCTCGATCGAAAGATGCTCGGCACCATAAGATTGTCACTTGCATCCCAAGTGGCATTCAACATCAAAAATGAGAAGACGACGATGGCAACATTGTCGCGAATGTACGAGAAACCCTCAGCATCAAACAAGGTATTTCTCATGAAGAGGTTGTTTAATCTTCGTATGAAAAATGGCGGCAGCGTAGCAGAATACCTCAACGAGTTCAATGGACTCACGGCCCAGTTGGAGTCAGTGGAGATTAGTTTTGACGATGAGATTCGGGCATTGCTAATCCTCTCCGGATTGCCTGATAGCTGGAAGGGTGTTGCCCAAGGTGACAAGCCAAGAGGGGGGGGGGGGGTAAATTGGTTTCTTTTAATTTTAACTATCTTACTTGTGTTAAATGATGAGTTAGTGAACTTAAACAAATCACAATGCAAACAATAAGAAGTATAGTGGTTCGGTGCCCTCCTTAGCACCTACGTCCACTCCCCAAGCAACCCCTTGGGAATTCACTATAATCCCGCGGATTACAGTTGGATTGTTTTCCGGGCTCACAATCCAAAAACCTTTACACTTTGGTTTTCCGGATTCACCAAAAACCTATGTTGGTTTTACGGGCTCACCAACGAACCTATGTTGGTTTTACGGGCTCACCAACGAACCTATACAATTGGTTTTACGGGTTCACCAACAACCTACGTTGGTTTTACGGGCTTACCAACAACCTATGTTGGTTTTACGGGCTCACCAACGAACCTTTACAATTGGTTTTCCGGGTTCACCAATCAACCTATTCCGTTGGTTTTGCGGGCTAACCAACCAACCTTTACAAGTAGTTTAATAAACAATGGAAGAAGATTTAAACTCCTAAATGAGCAAATATAACAATATAATCTACAAAGAAGAGTTTAGAGAATATTTATCGCTTGATGTGACTTCTCTCTTCTTTGTCAAGGATGCTTCACTCTTCAAGGGTGGATGGAGCTCTTGATGACTCTTTGAATCTGCTCAACCACTTTCTTTTGATTCTTGAATGAAGCACTTGGATGAAGCTTGCCTTGCTAGGGTTCTCTCTTGAATGCACTTGATGTATTTTCCAAAGCTTACTTCCTCTGATGAATACTCCCTCTTAAATACTTCTCCAACCTCCAAATAGTTCTTCCTGACCGTTGGATTGAAGAAACTAGCCGTTTATAGCCGTTGGGAGTCCAAAAAGCACTTCTGCACAACTAGCCGTTATGCTTCTGCCCGTGCTTGGGTCGACCCAAACTTTTCTTGGGTCGACCCAAACCTTGGGTCAGCTCAAACTTTTTCTTGGGTCGACCCAACCTTCAGAAACACAGAAACTTGAAATTCAGCTTTCCTTCACTTGGGTCGACCCAACCTTTCCTTGGGTCGACTCAAGGTTCAGTTGGGTCGACTCAACTTCTTCTTGGGTCGACCCTAACAGGGTTTCCAGAGAACCTTTTCTGTCTTCTGTTCTGTCTTGCCTTTGGGTCGACCCACACAGGGTTTGGGTCGACTCAAGCTTGGGTCGACTCAACTTCATCTTGGGTCGACCCTCTCAGTAAATCTAGAGAACCATTTTCTGAGTTGTTTTGAGGATCTTGATGTTTGGGTCGACTCATGCTTTCCTTGGGTCGACCCAACACACTGTTCATCTGTGCCATTTTTGCAGAAGTGTGCCAAATGATTTCTTGATGTGCCGGGGTCGACCCAATCATCCTTTGGGTCGACTCAGTCCACACTTTGCTGCATCTCAAGGTTAGATTCATTCAAATAAACAATGAAATGTATCTATATCAATTTATACAAATATACTGAGAGTAACAGACTTATAAATGAAGTATCGTTTTAACTTATAACATACTCTTGTTAAATGCTTGTTAATCATCAAAATAACACTATCATCCTCAATCTCCCCCTTTTTGATGATTACAAAATAAAGAGTATGAGCCTATTGATACTTGTCTTTAAAATCAGTTTTTTGAAAGGGTTTAACTTGCTGAATTTCAGCTTTTCATATATAAGAGTGAAGTCTCCCCCTATATCATTCAAATGTTGCCAATTTGACTTTTTGAATTACTCCCCCTTTCATTTATAATTCATTAAAGATGAAACTCCAAAAATTTGAGATAAAACATGAGTTTCAGGTTATGTATCAAGGTGTGAAAGGTGCGTGCCAAATTCTGAAATTATATGTGCCAAATTCTGAAATTTGATATAAATTTTTGACTTGATCATTTTCATTGTTGCAAATTGCTCCCCCTTGGATGTATATGCTTTCCTATATGATTTTCAATTTGTTTTACAAATTATTTCTCTTTCTTTC
The DNA here is from genome assembly GCF_051530095.1 of Phoenix dactylifera. Classification (NCBI taxonomy): domain Eukaryota; kingdom Viridiplantae; phylum Streptophyta; class Magnoliopsida; order Arecales; family Arecaceae; genus Phoenix; species Phoenix dactylifera. The sequence goes on from NC_143192.1 coordinate 14,537,249, forward strand.
TTTCTTTACTTCTCCTCTTATTACTCTATCTTTACTTCTCCCCTATTACTCTTTCTTTACTTCTTCCTCTTTTTGTTCCTCTATTTACTCTATCTTTACTTCTCCCCTATTACTCTTTCTTTACTTCTTCCCCTTTTTGTTATCATCAAATAGGTACATGGGAAAGGACACAATAACAAACATTCAAACTTCATTGATCAAAATAGGAACATTTTAGTACAATCATGCCAAAAACAAAAGCAAATACAATGTTCCTCAATCAAGGTTCAAAATACATGATTAACACAAAATACATATGAGAACTAGATACATATCCTAGGCTCTAAACAAGATCGGGAGACTCTCCCGGATCGCTTGGCTACGGCTCTCTTGGGTCCCATTTCTCCAAGATATTGAAGTAATCTACTGTTTGGAGATGATTGGAGAAGATTTGAGAGTGGGAAATAGGGTTTTCAAAAGAGGACAAAGGGTAAACAGTGCCCTAGATAGCTCACGGGTCCCCCTTTTAACAGTGGGGTCCCGACGTTGGGTCGACTCAAGAATTTTCTTGGGTCAACTCAACGTTGGGTCGACCCTATTCTGGGTTGGGTCGACCCAAGTTCAGAAATTTTTCCTTTCTCTTCTTTTTCGCTTCTAAAAATTTTCCTTGCTTCCAATCCTTACAAATTCTTTCTGGGACAATGATACATGAGTAAGGAATCTATAGATTACAAGTTTGACTCATGTTTCATAGGTTTTTAGAAATGGGAGGAATGTATCATGAGACTGCTTGCTCCCTTTTATATCTCTTCAATAAAAAGGATCACATATGCCTAATTCCCTCCTTAGCATGCAGAATCTATCTTCACTCAAGGGTTTTGTGAATATGTCGGCTAATTATTTTTCAGTCCATATATGCTCAATACATATGTTTCCATTTTGCACACGATCCCTAATAAAATGATATCTTATTTCTATGTGTTTGGCTTTAGGAATGAGATATTAAGGATGTAAGCCAGAAGTGATCTCTAAATGTAGATTCCAAAGATAGTTTTGAAATCAAGTGTAGATAGAATCTTTTTCAAGTTATTTCAAAGAGTATCAAGAATAATATTCAAAGAAAGCACGAATGAAAATCCAATACCCTTTTTTTTTAACATATTAAGTATATAGCAACATGAGAGCAATCTAATTAATTTTTAGAGTATAGTATAAGAGCAGATAAAGATCAAAACTTATATACTCGAAAAACATAAGATTATGTTGAATCCTTAATTCTTAATGACTTCAAAGTTCTTTCATGATATAAAAGTATTGGAGCATAGATACCAAAATATGAATTTATGCAATGTAGGATACATAAAATTCAAGGCTTTGAAAATTCTTTTAAAGCTCTCTTAAAGACTTTCTTTTACTCCTTTAAAGATCATAGAATCAAAATCAATTAAAATGAATTGGCTCAGGATTGAAACACTAAAGTGCAAGCCAATAAGAACTCATAAGTAGATTCCAAGATAAATTTTCGAAACTAAGACAGATGGAATCATTTTCAATTAAATTTTCAGAAATAAATGATTTACCGATGAATACAGATGGAAATCCAACTTTCAAAAGATATTCAATGAAGCACAAAGTTTAATACCACTTTATATTTAGTATTCTTTGTCTCATCTTTAGATGCGAATTTATACGATTAAGTTCTATATGATCTCTCACTCTGAAATTTTCTTTCTCCCCCTTAATTAATCATTCCATTTGAGAGTTTAGAGTTTGAAGATAATTTTCAATAAAGAGATTGAGTATTTAAAGCTCACCCTCAAAAGATGCATTTTCTTTCAAACCTTTTTTTTGTTCTTCTATAATATCAAGAATGTAGAGTGATCTAGAATTTTTCAAAATTTATAGCAATCACTCTTTTTAATCTTTCAAGAATAAATTATATTTCCTCTTATTTTTTTGAATATGTATGGAGATATTAATCAGAAAATAATTTTTTTGAAGCTCAAATTTCTTTCAAAAGTAATTACATTTTCTTTCCTATAAGAATTATTGAAGTGAGTTGAAATATTCTAAGCTTTAGGATCATTAACTCTCTTCTTAAAAATAGCTTTTCTTTTTAATGATAGAAGCATTTAATTATGTAGGAGTGTATATTCAAAATATTAATTTCTTAGTCATAGTTTTTCAGCAATGTATATATGAAGCACCATAAATCTTTTTAATATCAAAATAATTTTTTTCATATGTTTAGAACCATTTATTTGCAATCAAGATCATTGAAAAATACATCATTTAGACCAATTTCAGTACACTTATAAGATAAAAAATGATATGTTTCAGATGCGTATCGGAGCAAACAACCAAGGTATCCAAAGTAATTCTATTTTTCTTAAACCGTAGTTTTCATCTAGAAATCATATTGAGTTATTCCCTAAAATGATGCAATCATTGAAGTATATAATGAAAGTTACAAAAATGCAATGATAGAAGCATTTTTAAATTAAGTTTAAGCTTTTATCCTTAAGGTGTGTTTTCAAGTGATCGAAACTTCATTTGGCTTTTTACAAGCTTTTTATATACTTTCATTTATCTTGTCATTCATTTCCTCATTCTTGAATTTCTTCCTTTAACCACTCAGTGAATATTCTAATCTTCATTTCTTTTGGTTTTACTTTTCTATGCTCTATACTCTATTTGCTCCCTATCCGGTGGAGTTGGAAGGGGCACGAGGTACTACCACTAGCCTCCCTCTTGTGCCGTCCCTAATATACCCTACACCGAATAGTTGGGTCAAATAGTGCCGGGTACTACCACTAGCCTCCCCATTGGCACCATCCCTATGATGAGCAAAATAGAAATGTTAAAATGTTCACTTCAAACTCTCCCTGTTTAAGTGTAATTAATTACGGATTTTATCCATCCCTTTCACAAGTCTCACAAATATGCCGAATGTATTATGCTTGTTTTTCTTTTTCTTAAGATTGAAGTATTTGCCTTTACTTAGATTTTACTTCTCTTGAATAAGATCCATTTTCTTTTCTTTATCTCTCTCTCTTTTTGTTATTCTCAAGTAATTTACATGAAAGAGCAGAATAAAGAAATAATCTTATGTATCATATAGATGTATATCATGCAAACAACATTTTCATTATGCTCAAGAATTCATAGCTTCTCACAAGTCAATTCAAATCAGCATTTTAAGCATATACTTGTGTATTTGATGGTTATGATATAGGCAAAGGAATATTTTAGTTTGAGCAAACCATGAATCAATTTCTAAAAGCATAAGTCAATTAATACATATATAGACATGATATCAAAAAATTAATAATTAAAGATTTTAACCATGCCACAATAAGATTTAAGTTATAGACTTTGCTCAGCTAATTTATGAGAGAGGTATCTAAAATTACCGATTCATTCTATATTCTTCAAGTTAAACTAGATTTCTTATGTGTGAACGTTTGGCTGAAGAAGGTCCTCTCTCTTGTTTGCATGTGAATGTTTATTGTATCTTATGTGGAGGTGTCCTTCAAGTTGAAATCTCTCATTTGACCCAAAGATTGATTTAAAGATTGATTTTGATGATCACAAAATCTTGAAGTATAAATACTAACGTTTGTGTTGCAAGGAGAAAGATAGTTATTTTGCAAGGAATATAGCAAGTTGGAAGAACACAAGAAGGCCTCCAAAGCTCTCAAGAAAAGTTGGAAGAAAGCTACAATTTATTGACCCAAGTTTCAAGTTCAAAGGACTCAAGTTGGAAGAGCAAATTCAAAGGAAAATCCAAAAGAATAGTCCCCGAGTCGACTCCTGAGGAACTCGAGTCGACTCCTGAACTGCGCGAGTCGACTCCGATGTTCACCGAGTCGACTCCAGGGTAGTATGAGTCGACTCCTAGGAGTCACAGGCAGAAAAGTCAAAGAGCAGTTTTCGGGTCTGAGATTCGAGTCGACTCCAGTGGAACGCGAGTCGACTCCGATGGTTGGCAAGTCGACTCCAAAGAAAGTGAGAGTCGACTCTCAGAGAAATACAAGGCAAAAAGTCAGAGAGCCAATTTCAGACACTGAGAGCCGAGTCGACTCCCGCAAAGTCCGAGTCGACTCTAAGACAGCGCAACCCCAAAGACAGAAGACGGTATTTTCGTCTCTGAGAGGCGAGTCGACTCCAAGACAGTTCGAGTCGACTCCAAGGCAGCGCGACCCCAAAATACAGAGGATCAGTTTTCGGGCTCTGAGAGCCGAGTCGACTCCAAGAGAATCCGAGTCGACTCGAGGAAGAAAATCAGAAAATATGTCCTCTGGATTCCTGAGAATGAGCCGACCCCTAAGTGCCCGAGTCGTCTCCAGCTATTGGCGAGTCGACTCCAGTTTGGTCCGAGTCGACTCTAGGACAAAGCGAGCACATTAATTCAAATTTGGAACAGTGGCCGAGTCGTCTCCAGTCAAGCACGAGTCGACTCCTGCAACAGGCGAGTCGACTCCAGATCGCGCGAGTCGACTCCGATCCCAATGGAAATATTGTCAGGAGGTACAGACTGTGTCCAACGGCTCTATTTTTGTCTCTAACGGCTAGATTCTTGTTTCCACGCCATCTAAAGCTATAAAATCAAGAGGAGAGCTAGGGAAGAAGGTATGGAAGTGGGAGAAAATATTTAGGAAAGAGATTTCAAAGAGATTACAAGGAAAATCTCCCATAAGCACAAAAGGGCCATTCAAAGTAAAATAGAGAGAAGAAGAGCATCCAAGTGAATCCCAAAGCTTTCTCTCCATCCGTGTGCTGCCTCGGTGATCCTCTACTTCGTGCAAAATCAGAAGAGGGTCAAATAAAGAAGAAGCCGAGTTCCTCCATCTACAAATTTGTTTGAGGGCTTCATCTCTTTACTTTACTTATTTATATTTGCTATATTTGCTTATTTGAGAAGCTTGTATTTGATTTAAACTCTTGCTCTATTATCTTGTAACTTGATTCAATCAAGGGATTGAATCAAGGGGTTAAGGTTTGTTGGTAAGCCAAAGAAAAAACCAACTTTGTAAGGTTGTGGTTGGTGAGCCTTAGGGAAAACCAACTGGGTTGATTGTGAACCCGGAAAACAATCGTTGTAAGGTTGTGGTTGGTGAGCCTTTGGGAAAACCAACTGGGTTGATTGTGAACCCGGAAAACAATCGTTGTAAGGTTGTGGTTGGTGAGCCTTTGGGAAAACCAACTGGGTTGGATTGTGAGCCCGTGAAAACAATCGGTTGGTTCTAGTCGGTGAGCCTGTGAAAACCGACCGAGTTCGTTGTGATCTCGCAAAACAACAAGTTGGGTTGTGAGCTTGTAAAACAACCGACTGTAATCTGAGAGATTATAGTGAAATTCCCAAGAGGTCTTGGGGAGTGGATGTAGGTGCTGGGGTGCACCGAACCACTATACATCTTTGTGTTTGTGATGCCTTATCTCTTGTATTTCATGCCTTACATTCATGCTTGATTGTGTAATATCTCTAGCTTTGTTTTTTTTTCTATAGAGTTATAAGTGATTGTTTAGAATTTGCTTAGCTTCCACTCCATCCTTACCATACACATAGATTAAAATTGATCATACAACTATAAGTTAATTTTAGATCAATTGCACCCTAAAGCCATAGTATAATTGCTCTAGCTTAATTTTCCACTGCCTTACTTGTAATTGCCTAGAGCTTAAGTAATAACATCTTATTATTCCGCTGCATTCAATTTAAAGTAAAAATTAGGGAATATAATTTTTAGAAAACCCAATTCACCCCCCCTCTTGGGTTGTCACCTTGGGCAACAAGTGGTATCAGAGCAGGTGCTCTTTTATTAATTATAGTCTTAACCGACAAGAGCCAAAGATCATGACAACTCAAATAGATAGTTTTCTAGGAGAGGGACAGTTAATTGATAGGCCTCCACTATTTAATGGCATAAACTACACATATTGGAAAGCACGCATGCACATTTTTATTCAATCACAAAACTATTATTTATGGAAAATCATAATAAATGACCTTCACACACTCTCTCAAACTATTAATGAAAAGGACTTAGCACAATTGAATGCTAATGCTATGAACATATTATATTGTGCTATTCATGAAACGAAGTTTAATGAAATTTCTGCATGCTTATCTGCTAAGGAGATCTGGGATATTTTAGAAAATATTTATGATAAATCTCAGATTAGCTCACATGTGCTTCAATTACATACTAACAATGAGACTACAGAGAAAGGTGTTGAAACTCCTACCTCAGCCGAGTCGACTCCCAGGTTGTCCGAGTCGACTCCTAGAGAAAAACAGAGACTTAGTTTTGGAGATCCTGTGAACGAGTCGACTCCAAGTATTTTAGAGTCGACTCCCAAGTTAGCCGAGTCGACTCCAATAAGGCCCGAGTCGACTCCGAGGCAGAACAGTTCAAAAGACAGAGAATCATCTTTTAGGCCTCTGAGAACGAGACGTCTCCTGAAGATCTCGAGTCGACTCGCAAGTCAGTCGAGTCGACTCCAAGTAAACCCGAGTCGACTCGAGGAAGAAAGAACAACAAAAAATTCAAAAGCTTCCTAAAGACAAAGAAGAAGAGGAAGCAAGAAGAAAGAAAGAAAGAGATAAAAAGGAAGAAAGTTTTGACCAAGGAAGAGTCAAGCAAGAAAATAAAAGCTAGGAGCAACAATGATGATATTAGCTCCAAGGAACCACAAGAGGTAACTAACTTTTGCTTTATGGCACAAGAAGATAAGGTATAATCTGAATCTAATTTTACACCAAATGAATTTCATGAAGAATTTTCTTATGATGAACTTTTAAATGCTTTTCATGAGTTGTATGGTGAATGTAGAAAATTAGCTATGAAAAATAAAAATCTTAAAAAGCTAAATTTGGAAATTTCAAAAGAAAGAAATTCTATTGCTGAAATACAAGACAAACTAAATTCTGAAAATAAAAGCTTAAGATCATTTTCAGAAGAATTGATTCAGAAAAATCATAGCTTAATTAAAGAAAATCAAAACTTAAGTAAAGAAATTAATCAATTAAAATTTTTTATTAACAAATTCACCGTAAGTTCAGAACGATTAAAAATGATGTTTGAAAGCCAATATGTTGCTTATGATAAATCAAAACTTGGCTTGACTCCTTTACTTAACAATAAATCTCTAGAGAAAAAGGTTATCAATTCACCAAGCAAACCATTAAATAAGATAACTTATTTCAAACATAAAAAGAATGGGCATAACAACTTTTCCCATCGTTCTAACACAATTAAATCAAATAGTAAAGTTATTACTATTAAACAGATTTGGGTTCCAAAAGGAACCATATGTCCTAACTCTCAAGGACCCAAGCAAGCTTGGGTACCCAAAATGAAAATATGAGGATATAAACATAGATGTGCCAAGATACCCATGGAACAAAAGAAACTTATAATATACTTATGAAAAGTTATTAACAAAAATAATAATAATGAAATCAGTAATCCTTGCATCTCATCATTATTTTTGCTTTAGTATTTGATTAAGATTTGACTTGCAAGTATTGATCAATTTTGTGATAATACTTTTGGAAATATAATCAAATCACTTCATTTTATAGTCTGCTTTACTCACTATTGGATAAGTTGCTAAATGATTAATCAATTTATTAAGAATAACTCTATGAATTCTCTATATGCTTGATTGAGAGTTTTTATCCATGGCATTATTGTTTATTGATCATAGATATGATAATGTGTACTTGGTATGCTTTTGAATATATGCATTATGAATACCAAGATTAAAGAAACGATCTTTGGCATATAAAATCAACTCATGCTAGTATGTACTTAATCTCAAAAGACCTTGCCATTGCCTTACTTAGATTATCTTCTGAAAGGTCAAAGTTTGCTATGCATGTTAACTAAGGAAACAAACAAGAATCAATTTCTAAATCTAAAGATGTTGTTTCCATCACTAAGTTTTCAAAAGCTTACATTGGATTTGTTCTTGGCAAATAAAATTGAAATATTTTCTGTATTTGCTAAATCTTGTAAAAGTGTTTCAAATGATAAAGGTTTCCAAACTGTGAAGGTATCATGGCACAGTGTTGAAAACCAAAATTCTGATAAAGTTTATACAGAAATTAATTATTTCAGCACCAAGGACACCTTAAGTAAAATAGGGTTAATAGAATTCTTGAAGAAATGAAAAAAACAATTATGTATGATAGTCATCTACTTAAATAATTTTTAAAAGCTATCATCACTGCTTGTCATACATATGATTTCTATTAGATCTATTTTTTGATGAAAACTCCTTTTGATCTTCTGAAAAATGGAAAATGAACCATTGCATATCTTTCATATTTTTCAGTCATACACGTTATGCTTGATATGTTCTTTTGAAAATAATGCCAAATCTGATAAAGATACTTCTATCTTTGGATATCATTCATCAAGCAATGCATATAGAATATTCAATGAAAAGATCCTAGTTGTAGAAATATCAATTCATTTTATTCTTTATGAGACTAATGATTTATTATCAAGATACTAAAATCAAATTATATATGTATATGGTTAATCTTTTACATATAACAATCTGAAAACTTGTTAATAATTAGAACCAAATTGAGTTCTTCAGAAATGCACTTAATGAAGAAAAATTGATAACTAAAAACTAAATCAAGAAAAGATGAAATAGATCTTGATGAAATTCTTGCATGATTAGAAGTAAAGATCACCATTATCATCTGCTTGCTTTATGAGCTTTATATTCTGTCAAATGAATGTGTAGAATACACTCCTATGTGGTTATTTCATTAAAAAGGGATCTATGTAAAATAACCACCTTATTTGAAAACATTCATTACAAATATGATAAAGCAATTTGTGATTTGGAACAAGCATCAAAAGCATGATATAAAAGCTTAAGTAACCTTTTTGATAGAAAGTAATAGTGATAAATCTATACATCAAAAAGAAGAATTTGTGATATCTTATTTGCTCAAAGTATGCATTGATGACATCATTTTTGGTTCTACTAATGAAGAGTTATATGAAGATTTTACTTAGCTCATGTAAGGTGAGTTTAAAATATGTATGATGAATGAATTAACATCTTCTCTCAAACTCCAAATTAAGACAAACAAGAAAGGGGATCTTCATTGACCAAAGTTAGTCCACAAGAAAAATCTTATAGAAGATTGGCATGAAGAAGGTATGTCTATGACCCCATCTTGTAGAATTTGAAAAGGATGAGCAAAGTAGATCTATTGTTTTAAAGCTGTATTGAAGCATGATAGAATAATTATTTTATCATGCAGCTAGTAGACCAGATTGTATGCTCATTATGTGACCTTGTGCAAGACTTCAATCTAACTTTAATGAATCATATTTTATTGATAACAAATAAATCATAATCAGAATTTTGATAGAAACAACTGTTTAAGATAAAGTTGATTAAAACTTAGCTAACATGTCTTATTAATAATTATCTTAAGCAAATAGAATCTAAGCTCAATTGATTCTGAAAATAAAAATTGATTTGACCTTGATAAATCTTCCTATTGCTTCACATGCTTGTCTTTGAACCATCTTGATTAATGAAACTATCTCTTTAGTTCAAGTGATATGTGCTTGCTTATATTTAGGCAATCTCTTGAGTAAAGTGACTCAACATGCAACTATTGTCATATCTTATATTGAGTCATCTAGTTAAAAAAATATATATATATGTTGGATGAATGTTTTGTATCTTGAAGAAACTAATGACTTTCTTTCAAGAAAGAAAAGGAGTTTGTTAATAATGCAGGATCCTTGAGCAAGAAAATGAGAGATTTCAACTTGAAGGATATCTCCATGTAAGATACAATAAACATTCACATGCAAACAAGAGAGAGGACCTCCTTCAGCCAAAAGTTCGTACATAAGAAATCTAGTGGTAGTACCCGGCACTATTTGACCCAACTATTCGGTGTAGGGTATATTAGGGACGGCACAAGAGGGAGGCTAGTGGTAGTACCTCGTGCCCCTTCCAACTCCACCGGATAGGGAGCAAATAGAGTATAGAGCATAAGAAAGTAAAAAAGAAAGACAAAGTAAATGAAAATATATAAGAAGAATCAATTCAAATTTTTAGTCACTTAGAAACACACCTTAAGGATGAAATCAGTGCAAGATTATAATTAAATAGGGAGAGTTTATTTGAAAAGAATTGATTTTGATCCTTGACATGCTTACTCTTAATATTCTAATGCATGACTTAACACATAATATATGTTGCATGTGGAATGATGTTTTGAATTATGGGTTCTCAATATTTTGTAATGCTCCATGCTTAGATAATTTGATTGAATGTTTGAAATACTGCATAAATTTTTGGATATTATTGAAAAGAAATTTCAGATTTTGTCGTTCACAATCATCTTTAAAATCTGAAAGTTAAATAAATTTGTAAAAAGGAGAAGAAAAAGATATCTCTATTTAGGCAAAATGAAATCTTGATCTTTCTACTTGCCTAACTTTGATACATAATATCCTAATACTTGTTAAAATATCCTCCATTTTGTATCAAAACTCAAAATTAAATACAAATATTCTGAAAGTGCTCTAATGTTATTGAAATATGTGTTTTCAATCTTAGTAAATTAAGATGAGCTACAATGTAGAAGATACATATCTTAAATTATAATTTTGAAAGCCTTCTTGGAAATACTTATGAAATTTCATAATCTGATTTTGTATAAAAGCTTAAACTTAACTTAAAAATGCTTATATCATTACATCTTTGTAACCTTAGTTGTATGCTTCAATGATCACGTCATTCAGGAGAATAACTCAATATGATTTCTAAATGAACATTTTAATATAAGAAAAACAGAATTAATTTTGACCCCTTGGTTGATTGTCTCGATACGCATCCGAAACATATCTTTTCTTATTGTTAAAGTGTACTAATATTAGTCTAAATGATGTGTCTTTCAATGATCTTGATTGCAAACAAATATTTTTTGAATATATAATTTTATTTTGATATTAAAAAGATTTATTGTGCTTCATGTATACATTGCTGAAAAACTATGATTAAGAAATTGAGTTCTATAACTATATATACTTCAATGATCATCTATATGTTTTTCTCTTTCCTACATTATTAAAGACTTCCATCAAAATATATATATATATATATATTATTAAAAGAGTGAATGATCTTAAGTCTAGAAATATTTCAGCTCACTCAAATGATTCTTAAAGGAAAGAAAATGTAAATGCTTTTGAAAGAATTTGAGCTTCAAATGAATCATTTTCTGATTAATATTTCAGTACATTTTTTCAAAAATTAAGAGGAAGCATAACTTGTTCTTAAAAGATTAAAAAAAGTGATTGCTATAAATTTTGAATAATTCTAGATCACTCTACATTCTTGATATCATAAAGTTTTAGTTTTATTCATGTTTATCATTAAAATCTGAAATTCAACAAAAGAAAAGAATAATTAAAGAAGAATGCATCTTTTGAGGGAGAGCTTTAGATATTCAGTATCTTATCCTAAAGTTACTTTAATTTGATGCATACCTTGAATTTTATGGATTGATTTTGATGAACCTCCTTATATTGCAAGACTTGCTTTAATTATATAATAAGTTTATACTTTGAGATGAGTTCTATAAAGATTATCTTATCTCAAACCTTGAGTCTTATGAAAATAAGCTGAAACTTATAGAAAATATATTTTCGAGATTGACAATTTTATTGAACATTATCTTCAAATTCTAAACTCTTAAATGGAATGATCAATTGAGGAGGAGAAAGAAAATTTCAGAAGAAGAAATTTTATGGAACTTAATCGCATAAATCTATAACTAAAGGAGAGAGAAAAAATTTATGATACACCTTGAGGCTTGTTATTTGGTTAATATATCTTATGAATAAATCATGAACCAAATTGCAATTCAAACAGTTGATCTTAAGAGCCTCTAACTTAATGAAAAAGGGGGAGAATAATGTGTTGAATCCATGTTTTGGTATTTGTGCCCCAATGCTCTTATTATCATAAAAGAACTTTGAAGTTATTAAGAACTAATGATCCAACATGATGGTATGTTTTTCAAGTATATAAGTTTTGATCTTATACTCTGAAAATTAATTAAATTGCTCTCATGTTGATAAAATACTTAATATATTGGGCAAAAGATCTTAAATGAACGAGCTTTCATACTTATTATTGAAGAGAGGTTAGATTTCCATTCGTGCTTTCTTTGAATATCATTCGTGGTACTTCTTGAATTAACTTGAGAAAGTTTCCACCTACACTTGATTTGAAAACTATCCTTGGAATCACATTCGATGTGTTCTCCTCTGAAATTATCCTAATTGGCTCTGATCTATGCTCATTAATCTTTTTCTAACATTATTTTCTTGAGTTATATGATTCATATTCTGGCAATAATTTGACATGCAACTCAGAGTACACTAAGGAAAAAGAATATTTGAGTATCATTTGTTGCAACCTTTGTGCTTAATGTTTCATTACTTTGCAACCTTTTTGATGTTGTCAAAAAGGGGGAGAAATATTTGAGTATGAGTATATGCTCATAATGTTTTATGTGTTGAATTGAATACAAATCAGCCTAAATTGAAATATGTGATTGTGTTAAGCTGATTAAATCTAAAGCATTATCATGAAGTATGTTTTAAATATATATGTTTTCTACTTCATGCAACTTAGCTATGCACTACTTCTAGAACACAATATATTTTATATTGCATATACTCTAAGTTTTGTCATCATCAAAAAGGGGGAGACTGATGACCCAAAGATTGATTTAAAGATTGATTTTGATGATCACAAAACCTTGAAGTATAAATACTAACGTTTGTGTTGCAAGGAGAAAGATAGTTATTTTGCAAGGAATATAGCAAGTTGGAAGAACACAAGAAGGCCTCCAAAGCTCTCAAGAAAAGTTGGAAGAAAGCTACAATTTATTGACCCAAGTTTCAAGTTCAAAGGACTCAAGTTGGAAGAGCAAATTCAAAGGAAAATCCAAAAGAATAGTCCCCGAGTCGACTTCTGAGGAACTCGAGTCGACTCCTGAACTGCGCGAGTCGACTGCGATGTTCACCGAGTCGACTCCAGGGTAGTATGAGTCGACTCCTAGGAGTCACAGGCAGAAAAGTCAAAGAGCAGTTTTCGGGTCTGAGATTCGAGTCGACTCCAGTGGAACGCGAGTCGACTCCGATGGTTGGCAAGTCGACTCCAAAGAAAGTGAGAGTCGACTCTCAGAGAAATACAAGGCAAAAAGTCAGAGAGCCAATTTCAGACACTGAGAGCCGAGTCGACTTCCGCAAAGTCCGAATCGACTCCAAGACAGCGCAACCCCAAAGACAGAAGACGGTATTTTCGTCTCTGAGAGGCGAGTCGACTCCAAGACAGTTCGAGTCGACTCCAAGGCAGCGCGACCCCAAAATACAGAGGATCAGTTTTCGGGCTCTGAGAGCCGAGTCGACTCCAAGAGAATCCGAGTCGACTCGAGGAAGAAAATCAGAAAATATGTCCTCTGGATTCCTGAGAATGAGCCGACCCCTAAGTGCCCGAGTCGTCTCCAGCTATTGGCGAGTCGACTCCAGTTTGGTCCGAGTCGACTCTAGGACAAAGCGAGCACATTAATTCAAATTTGGAACAGTGGCCGAGTCGTCTCCAGTCAAGCACGAGTCGACTCCTGCAACAGGCGAGTCGACTCCAGATCGCGCGAGTCGACTCCGATCCCAACGGAAATATTGTCAGGAGGTACAGACTGTGTCCAACGGCTCTATTTTTGTCTCTAACGGCTAGATTCTTGTTTCCACGCCATCTAAAGCTATAAAATCAAGAGGAGAGCTAGGAAAGAAGGTATGGAAGTGGGAGAAAACATTTAGAGAAGAGATTTCAAAGAGATTACAAGGAAAATCTCCCATAAGCACAAAAGGGCCATTCAAAGTAAAATAGAGAGAAGAAGAGCATCCAAGTGAATCCCAAAGCTTCCTCTCCATCCGTGTGCTGCCTCGGTGATCCTCTACTTCGTGCAAAATCAGAAGAGGGTCAAGTAAAGAAGAAGCCGAGTTCCTCCATCTACAAATTTGTTTGAGGGCTTCATCTCTTTACTTTACTTATTTATATTTGCTATATTTGCTTATTTGAGAAGCTTGTATTTGATTTAAACTCTTGCTCTATTATCTTGTAACTTGATTCAATCAAGGGATTGAATCAAGGGGTTAAGGTTTGTTGGTGAGCCAAAGAAAAAACCAACTTTGTAAGGTTGTGGTTGGTGAGCCTTAGGAAAAACCAACTGGGTTGATTGTGAACCCGGAAAACAATCGTTGTAAGGTTGTGGTTGGTGAGCCTTTGGGAAAACCAACTGGGTTGATTGTGAGCCCGTGAAAACAATCGGTTGGTTCTAGTCGGTGAGCCTGTGAAAACCGACCGAGTTCGTTGTGATCTCGCAAAACAACAAGTTGGGTTGTGAGCTTGTAAAACAACCGACTGTAATCTGAGAGATTATAGTGAAATTCCCAAGAGGTCTTGGGGAGTGGATGTAGGTGCTGGGGTGCACCGAACCACTATACATCTTTGTGTTTGTGATGCCTTATCTCTTGTATTTCATGCCTTACATTCATGCTTGATTGTGTAATATCTCTAGCTTTGTTTTCTATAGAGTTATAAGTGATTGTTTAGAATTTGCTTAGCTTCCACTCCATCCTTACCATACACATAGATTAAAATTGATCATACAACTATAAGTTAATTTTAGATCAATTGCACCCTAAAGCCATAGTATAATTGCTCTAGCTTAATTTTCCACTGCCTTACTTGTAATTGCCTAGAGCTTAAGTAAATAACATCTTATTATTCCGCTGCATTCAATTTAAAGTAAAAATTAGGGAACATAATTTTTAGAAAACCCAATTCACCCCCCCTCTTGGGTTGTCACCTTGGGCAACACTCATTTTCTTGCTCAAGGATCCTGCATTATTAACAAACTTCTTTTCTTTTTTGAAAGAAAGTCATTAGTTGCTTCAAGATACAAAACATTCATACAACATATTTCTTAACTAGATGACTCAACATAAGATATGACAATAATTGAATGTTGAGTCACTTTACTCAAGAGATTGCCTAAATATAAGCAAGCACATGTCATTTGAACTAAAGAGATAGTTTCATTAACCAAGATGGTTCAAGAACAAGCATATGAGGCAATAGGAAGATTCATCAAGGTCAAATCAATTTCTTGTTTTCAGAATCAATTTAGCTTAGATTCTATTTGCATAAGATAATTATCAATAAAGTATACAAGTTGAATTTTAATCAGATTATCTTAAGTAGTTGTTTCCATCAAAATTATGATTATGATTTAGCTTTCAACACAGATACTCTTGTTTCAGGAAGACAAGCAATCTTCTTGTAGAAAAAAATAAGAAATATTTTTGACTTATGAGAGATAGCTCAAGAAAATTAATATTCATGCTTTAACAGATTTTTATGCTCAGATTAAACATGATGAGTTAAAATTAATCAGTGAAATTTGAGATCTTTTTGGGAAAAGATATTAATCATGGATACAATGATTATGCTCAATGAAATATTTTTTTTTTAATGATCAGATTTATTGATTTTGAATTTTAGAATAGTCTTGAGCATTACTTGTAAGAGGGAAGACGATTTGTTATTATAGAAACTTTTAAGTAAGTTTCTTATTATGATCATAACACATTAATCATTTATGATTGAACCAATTTGAAATGATTATGATTTAACCTATGATGCATATATGAGACTTATAAAACAAATCATAATACATTTCAGATAATCATATAAGGAATGAATGGTATAATAACATGATGAATTACATTCATACCTTCACGAAGGATAACCTAAGATTTCATAAGTATTATGCTCAATAAAGTTTTAGCATGAAATCAGCATCAACCATTTATATTATGATGAATTAATACATTTCATAAGTATAACCATTTATATTAGATTTTGAAAAACTTAAAGGAGAAGGTTATACATATTCATTCATTGTTTTCTTATTATCATGCAAGCACTAGAAAAATTTTATGCTAAGATCGTTGAGATAAAAATTCAACATATGAGGCATTTAAGAACTTTGATGCAGAGAGTATCGTAATTTCATAAAAAGATAATTTTGATACACGATGTAGAATGTTAAACCTTGTACTAGATTTAATGAATAAATTGAGACTTATTTTTAATTATGTGTCAATGCACCCATTTGTATGAAGGTTTCATTTGTTCCATGGGTAGCTTGGCACACTTATATCTACACCCTCATATTTTCATTTTGGGTACCCAAGCTTGCTTGGGTCCTTGAGGGTTAGTGCATATGGTTCCTTTTGGAACCCAAATCTGTTTAAACATAATAACTTTACCATTTGATTTATTCGTATTGGAACCATAGGTAAAGTTTTTATGCCCAATCTTTTTATGTTTGAAATAAGTTATCTTATTTAATGGTTTGCTTGGCGAATTGATAACATTTTTCTTTAGGGGTTTATTGTTGAGCAAAGAAATCCAGCCAAGTCTTGATTTATCAAAAACAGCATGTTGACTTTCAAACATCGTTTTTAATCTTTCTGAACTTACAGTGAATTTGTTAATAAAAGATTTCAATTGGTTAACTTCTTCACTTAAGTTTTGATTTTCTTTAATTAAATTCTGATTTTTTTGAATCAATTCTTCTGAATTTAATCTTAAGCGTTCATTCTCAGAATTTAATTTGTCTTTCATTTCAGCAGTAGAATTTCTTTCCTCTGACATTTTCAGATGTAGCCTTTTATTCTTTAAACTAAGCTTCTTATTCTTTAAATTAAGCTTCTTGTATTCTAAGTATAAATCAGAAAATGCATCATGAAGTTCATCAAATGTAAAATCAGATTGAGCTTCAGTATGTACTTGATTTTTGAATGAGAAATCACTTTGTATTCGAGTACATACCTCATCTTCATGTGCCACAAAGCATAGATTTTCAATTTCAGTTTGCTGCTCTTCTTCTTCGGAGCTAGTTTCAAATTCACTAGAAATGTTAGTGCATTCATATTTAACTTCAAGCATACTCCATATTTCCTTAGCAGTCATGCAAAAAGATATGTTATTAAGTTCACTATCATCCAATGCACAATATAGAATATTCATGGCTTTTGCATTTTGCTGAGCCATTTTCTTATCATGATTAGCATTTGTATGTAGCCCATTGACTATGATACTCCATAAATCGTAGTCATGTGCTTGAATGAAAATGCGCATGCGTGCTTTCCAATGTGTGTAGTTTATACCATTAAATAGTGGAGGTCTATCTGTGGATTGCCCCTCACTCATAGAACATCCCACTTGGATTGTCATGATCTTTAACTCTTGATTGTGAGATCAATGAGTACTATTGGAGCACCTTGCTCTGATACCACTTGTTGCCCAAGGTGACAAGCCAAGAGGGGGGGTGAATTGGTTTCTTTTAATTTTAACTATCTTACTTGTGTTAAATGATGAGTTAGTGAACTTAAACAAATCACAATGCAAACAACAAGAAGTATAGTGGTTCGGTGCTCTCCTTAGCACCTACGTCCACTCCCCAAGCAACTCCTTGGGAATTCACTATAATCCCGCGGATTACAGTTAGATTGTTTTCCGGGCTCACAATCCAAAAACCTTTATACTTTGGTTTTTCGGGTTCACCAAAAATCTATGTTGGTTTTACGGGCTCACCAACAAACCTATGTTGGTTTTACGGGCTCACCAACGAACCTATACAATTGGTTTTACGGGTTCACCAACAACCTACGTTGGTTTTACGGGCTTACCAACAACCTATGTTTGTTTTACGGGCTCACCAACGAACCTTTACAATTGGTTTTCCGGGTTCACCAATCAACCTATTCCGTTGGTTTTGCGGGCTAACCAACCAACCTTTACAAGTAGTTTAATAAACAAAGGAAGAAGATTTAAACTCCTAGATGAGCAAATATAACAATATAATCTACAAAGAAGAGTTCAGAGAATATTTATCGCTTGATGTGACTTCTCTCTTCTTTGTCAAGGATGCTTCACTCTTCAAGGGTGGATGGAGCTCTTGATGACTCTTTGAATCTGCTCAACCACTTTCTTTTGATTCTTGAATGAAGCACTTGGATGAAGCTTGCCTTGCTAGGGTTCTCTCTTGAATGCACTTGATGTATGATCCAAAGCTTACTTCCTCTGATGAATACTCCCTCTTAAATACTTCTCCAACCTCCAAATAGTCCTTTCTGACCGTTGGATTGAAGAAACTAGCCGTTTATAGCCGTTGGGAGTCCAAAAAGCACTTCTGCACAACTAGCCGTTATGCTTCTGCCCATGCTTGGGTCGACCCAAACTTTTCTTGGGTCGACCCAAACCTTGGGTCAGCTCAAACTTTTTCTTGGGTCGACCCAACCTTCAGAAACACAGAAACTTGGAATTCAGCTTTCCTTCACTTGGGTCGACCCAACCTTTTCTTGGGTCGACTCAAGGTTCAGTTGGGTCGACTCAACTTCTTCTTGGGTCGACCCTAACAGGGTTTCCAGAGAACCTTTTCTGTCTTCTGTTCTGTCTTGCCTTTGGGTCGACCCACACAGAGTTTGGGTCGACTCAAGCTTGGGTCGACTCAACTTCATCTTGGGTCGACCCTCTCAGTAAAGAGAACCATTTTCTGAGTTGTTTTGAGGATCTTGATGTTTGGGTCGACTCATGCTTTCCTTGGGTCGACCCAACACACTGTTCATCTGTGCCATTTTTGCAGAAGTGTGCCAAATGATTTCTTGATGTGCCGGGGTCGACCCAATCATCCTTTGGGTCGACTCAATCCACACTTTGCTGCATCTCAAGGTTAGATTCATTCAAATAAACAATGAAATGTATCTATATCAATTTATACAAATATACTGAGAGTAACAGACTTATAAATGAAGTATCGTTTTAACTTATAACATACTCTTGTTAAATGCTTGTTAATCATCAAAATAACACTATCATCCTCAGAGGGCTTGGTGATGGCGGTGAGCAACTCTTCGGCGACGGGGAAGTTGATCTTTGATGACGTTGTGGGAGTGCTTCTGAGTGAAGAAGCAAGAAGGAAATCTTCTGGAGCTACGGAGTCGTCTGGAAGTGCACTAAACATCTCTAATCGGGGAAGACAAAAGAAGGACGGTCGATTTCGAAGCGACTCGAAGTCGAGATCCAGCAGGTCTCGAGCACCTCAGAACAAGGGAGCGAAGTGCTGGAACTGCGGAAAGATGGGGCACTTTAGGAGGGACTGCAAATCTCCTAAAGGGAAGCAAGGCGACCACACCGAAGGAGTCAGCAAGGATCTGGCAAATCTTGCTGAAAACGGTGACATGGATGCCCTCGTTCTATCTTTATCTACCAGTGACGAGTCTTGGGTGATAGACTCGGGCGCGTCTTTCCATGCTACATCCCAACGGAAGCTTCTTGGAGGATATGAGAAGGGAGACTTCGGCAAAGTCTACTTAGGGGATGGAGAGCCTTGCACCATACAAGGAAGGGGAAGCGCGGAAGTGAAGTTGATTTCTGGATCTTCACTTGAGCTTGAGGACGTACGGCACGTGCCTCAACTGCAGAGGAATCTGATTTCTGTTGGACAGTTGGCGAGCCAGGGGTACAAGACTATTTTCACAGCTGATCAGTGGAAGATATCCAGGGGTTCGTTGATGGTGGCTAGTGGCAAGAAGGTTGGGACACTTTATATCGCCAACGGCACGGAGAACTCTATTGGAGTTGCTGCAGCAGATGTGGACGCCAAGTTATGGCATTGCAGACTTGGGCACATGAGTTATCAGGGACTGGAGGTGATGCACCAGTTGGGAAAGCTGCAGGGTCTCAGGAGTGTTGAGATGGACTTCTGTGAGGATTGTATTCTCGGAAAGCAGAAGCGTGTTTCATTCAACAAAGAAGGTAAACCTCGGAAGCAAGAAAAGCTAGATCTTGTGCACACGGACGTGTGGCGGCCTGCACCGGTTTCTTCCATTGGTGGATCTCAGTACTATGTTACTTTTATTGATGATGCTACCAGGAAGCTTTGGGTGTTCTTCTTGAAGCACAAGTCAGAGGTATTTGGGGTCTTCAGGAGATGGCAGGCAATGGTAGAACTCGAGATAGGAAGGAGGTTAAAATGCCTGAGATCAGACAACGGTGGTGAGTATTGTAGCAGGGAGTTTGAGGACTACTGTGCAGAGGCTGGGATCGTCAGGCAGAGGACAATTCCAGGGACACCACAACAAAATGGAGTTGCTGAAAGGATGAACAGAACAATTAATGAGCGTGCCAGGAGTATGAGGATACATGCTGGATTGCCACATTAGTTTTGGGCAGAAGCAGTTAACACTGCTGCCTACTTGATCAACAGAGGGCCATCAAAGAAACTTGAATTTGGAATTCCTGAGGAAGCATGGACAGCGAAGAAGATTGATTTGGCGCACTTACGAGTATTCGGTTGTACCAGTTATGTCCATGTTGATTCCAGTCAAAGAAGCAAACTAGACGCCAAATCAAAGAAGTGCATTTTCGTTGGATACGGAGGTCAACAGTTTGGGTATCGGTTTTGGGATCCCGAACACAGGAAAATCATTCGTAGTAATGATGTGGTATTTAATGAGAAAATGCAGCAGAGCACTGAATTAGAAACAAAACCTGTTGAGCCGTGTTTTGTGGATCCTGAAGAGGAGTCTACAAATTCTGGTCAGAAGACTCAGTCAGAGCAAGAACCTGAAGTATTGGCACCCTTTCCACAACTAAGAAGGTCCACTCGTAGTACTCATGGGAAGCCTCCTCAAAGATATGATGGGACTCTTAGTTATTTGCTGCTCACAGATAATGGCGAACCTGAATGCTTCACGGAGGCATTGGAGGTTGATACTAGGAAGGAGTGGAAGTTGGCCATGGATGATGAGATGGAGTCATTGGAGCAGAATCAAACGTGGGATTTGGTGGATCTGCCCAAGGGGAAGAAAGCACTGTCAAACAAATGGGTTTACAAGCTGAAGGAAGAGCAGAATGGGAAGAAACGGTACAAGGCCAGGCTGGTTGTAAAAGGATTTCAGCAGAGAGCAGGTATCGACTTCACGGAGATCTTTTCTCCTGTAGTCAAGATGAGTTCTATTCGGGCGGTGCTGAGCATGGTGGCAGTAGAGAATCTTCACTTAGAGCAGCTTGATGTGAAGACAGCTTTTCTTCACGGAGATCTCGATGAGGAGATATATATGCAGCAGCCGGAGGGATACGTTGCAGCTGGCACGGGTGACTTGGTTTGCAAATTGAAGAAAAGCCTCTATGGTTTGAAACAGGCGCCCAGGCAATGGTATCTCAAGTTCGATAGTTACATGCTTGAGATAGGATACAGGAGATGTCAGGAGGATCACTGTTGCTACTTCCGGGACTTCGGTACATCTTATATTATCTTGCTATTATATGTTGATGGCATGTTAGTTGCAGGAGCTAGCATGCATGAGATTGCAAAATTGAAGCTGAAGCTGTCAAGAAAATTTGCAATGAAGGATCTAGGAGCAGCGAAACAGATCCTTGGGATGCGGATCAGCAGAGATAGATCTAAACATATCCTCAGACTATCTCAGGCGGAGTACATCAGCCGAGTACTCAAGAGATTCTGCATGGAGGGTGCCAAACCTGTTGGCACACCACTAGGTGCCCACTTAAAGCTTTCAAAAGGACAAAGTCCGAAGACGCGGGTGGAGGAGCTCAATATGTCAAAAATCTCGTATGCATCGGCGGTAGGGAGCTTGATGTACGCTATGGTCTGTACGAGACCTGACATTGCTCAAGCAGTGGAAGTTGTGAGTCGCTTTATGAGCTGCCCAGGCTTGGAGCATTGGCGTGCGGTCAAATGGATACTGAGGTATCTGAGAGGCATGGAGCACATGTCATTGTGCTATGGAGGTTCTGAGATCCGGTTACAGGGCTTTGTGGACTCAAACATGGCAGGGGACTTGGACGGCAGGAGGAGCACGACAGGGTACTTGTTCACCTTGGGCAGTGGAGCCGTCAGTTGGATTTCCAGGTTGCAACCAGTTGTTGCATTGTCGACTACGGAGGCGGAGTATGTGGCAGCCACAGAGGCGTGCAAGGAACTAATATGGCTTCAGGTCTTGATGAAGGAGCTTGGGAAGGAGCAGAAGGATTGCATGTTATATTCAGATAGTCAAAGTGCAATTTATCTGGCAAAGAATTCAGCTTTCCATTCAAGGACGAAGCATATTGACATACGGTACCACTTCGTGAGGTCATTGCTCGAGCAGGGACTCGTCAAGTTGGAGAAGATTCATACAAGTCAGAATCCTGCAGATATGTTGACAAAGGTCGTCACGGTGGAGAAGCTGAGGAATTGTTCAGCTTCTGCTGGTCTTCATGCTTGAAGACGTTGAGGAGGCATCGTACCTATCTCACTAGGATGATTCAGTTTCAGTGGGAGCACAGAGGAGAGCCAAGTAACAAGAGGATATACCCAAGGTCTCCAAGTGGGAGATTGTTGGGGTATGTGGAGACCATTGGTGATGAAGAGAATTAAAGGAGAATCAATTCTGCATAATTCTGTCTGGCGGACTGTCGGAGTCGACTCGAGCTATAGTCGAGTCGACTCGGAAACAGTCGAGTCGACTCGGGAACAGTCGAGTCGACCCGGGAGGAGAAAGACCAGAAGACCGAGAAAACCATGTTTCTGTCTGGACTGTCAGAGTCGACTCGAGCTACAGTCGAGTCGACTCGAAGCATCGTCGAGTTGACTCGAGCTACAGTCGAGTCGACCCTAGATCGTGCCAGTTTTGTCCAGACGTGCCAGAGTGGACTCGAACCACAGCCGAGTCGACTCGGGCTCGCGAAAAATCGTACGGACGATTTTCTTTTGGTGTTTTTTGGTAGCGTTTCGACGGCTATGATCATCTGAAGGTCTTGAGACTATATATAGGACTCATGAGAGCCCTAGGAGGTGAGATATTCAAGGATATTTTGAGAGAGAGACTCTTGTTTTGTGCGGCTAGAGTTCTAGAGAAGAAGAGGATTGGGATCCTACTTCTTGTGCAAGGGGAATTCTGTGTGAATCTCTTGTAGAGCGATCGCGTGTGATCGTTCGGGTGTGTGCTATCTCTGTAATCTGTTCATCCTAATTGAGATTTGGAGCGGTAGAGGACGTAGGCTACTTGTAGCCGAACCTCGTTACATCTTTGTGTTTGCTTTGCTATTTTCTTCCTATTTCTTCTTCCTTTGGTTTGATAATCCGCTGCGGTGCTCAAGTGTTTTACCCTATTGAAACCACGGGGTAATCTTTTGCCCTCGTAGCGGAAGCGAAGCGGTGATCCTTGAGTCCGGTGTCGAGGGAGCGAGAGAGTGCTTATCCGTTTGCTTCTCTCTTTGCTTGTCCGACGTTGGTGGTTGTACCGGTGTGAGTGGATTCCGGTGCAGGGCGTCGCCAACACATATCACTGTCCGTTGCATTATGCTCGCCGCAATGAATGATGAGTTTAGTAGGCATTTTGAGAATGCGCAGCCGGAAGACATCATTCAAGTGTTGAATGAATCTTTCGGTATTTCTGATGATGTTAAAAGGCACAAAACCAGTTGTGCCATCTTCAGCGCCCGAATGAAAGATGGGACCTCGGTAACTGATCATGTACTGTACATGAATGAGTTGATCGAACGTCTAAGCACTCTTGGCTTTCTCCTTCATGATCAATTGGGGAAGGATGCCATACTAAACTCATTGCCTGGATCATACCATCCCTTTCTCACTTATTTTCGTATGATGAAATCTGTAATAAATTATCACCAATTGTTGGGTTTACTACAAACTTTTGAGAAAGATCACCAACTCCTAAAAGGGCCGGTGAATTTAGTGGGAGGTTCGTCCAGGGTTCGTGGTACCTTTAAGAAAGGAAAGAAGAAAAATAAGAATCACAAGAAAAAGGTGCAACGTGCTAAGCCAAGTCAGACCAAAAAGATTAAGGCTGACCACAATCTGGCAGAATGCTTCTATTGTAAGAAGCAGGGGCATTGAAAGAGGAATTGTCCTCAGTATCTTGCCTCACTTGACCCGAACAGGCCAAGCAAGAGAAAAGGGCAATTAGTTGTTGATCAAGTTATTTATATGATAATACCATGTAATTTCTCTATATGTGATAATTCGACCAGGGTATTAGATACTGGAAGTTCGTTTAATATATGCAATTTGTTGCAAGGACTTCAGGTCAATGAGAGATTTGAAAACAGCGAGAGATTCCTGAATGTTGGAGATGGAAGATCTGTTCCAGCTCTAGCTTTAGAAAATCTCAAACTTGTTTTCAATTCTCATATAGTTGTCTTGAGTGATTGTCACTATTATCCTACGTTCTTATTGAATGTAATTTTCGTAGGCCTTTTGGCCATGAACGGTTATGAAATTTCAATAAAGAAATGTTCTTGTGATATCATTATGAATGGTGTTATTGTAATAAATGGACGATTGAGCAATGGCATCTACTTGTTATCACAACCTGTTAATGTAATGTACACGTCAAGTAAGCACCCTAGAATAGATATGTCACGGATGTCTACCTTTGGCATCATAGGCTAGGTCATATTAACAAGAACAGGATGAACAGGTTAAGTAAAGAGGGAATCCTCAATATTAATGATTGTGAATCATTGACAACCTATGAATCATATCTTCTTGGTAAAATAACCAAATCACCTTTTACTGAAAAAGGTGAACGAGCCAGTGATTTATTAACCCTTGTACATTCTGATGTATGTGGGCCAATGAGCACAGATGCTAGAGGTGGGTATTCATATTTTGTTACGTTTACAGACGACCTTTCTAGGTATGGTTATGTCTATTTAATGAGACATAAGTCTGAATCATTTGAAATGTTCAAATTATATCGTAATGAAGTAAAAAAACAAACTGAAAAGAGTATTAAAACTCTTCGATCAGATCGAGGAGGTGAATACCTCTCCAGTAAGTTTTTGACATATCTAGGAGAGAATGGAATTCTCTCCCAATGGACTCCTCCTGGTACACCACAGTATAACGGTATATCAGAAAGAAGAAATCGAACTCTATTAGACATGGTTCGATCCATGATGGGGTTTGCGAGTCTGCCTATATTCTTTTGGGGATATACACTTGAGTCAGCCTGCCACATTCTAAATAAGGTTCCAAGTAAGTCTGTAAATAAAATACCACATGAGATGTGGACTGGACGTAAGCCAATGCTCTCTCACCTTAGGGTTTGGGGTTGTCCGGCATATGTCAAACGTTTGAAAACAGACAAACTTGAACCCAAGTCTGACAGATGTTTCTTTGTTGGTTATCCTAAAGAAACTAAAGGATATTACTTCTACTTTGCTGAAGAACAAAAGTTGTTCGTAAGCAATAGAGTTGTTTTCTTAGAGAAAGAATTTCTTAGTGAAGGAACTAAAAGCTCTAATGTTGAGCTTAGGAAAGTTCAACATGTAGAAGACCCGACACCATCCACTGAACCAATTGAGTCGGATTTGATTAGATCAGATCCAGAACCCATCTTAGATGCACCATTAAGGCGATCAGGTAGAGTACCACGTCAGCCGGACAGATACTACGGTTTCTTGGTCCGGAACGGGGATCCTATCGAACTTGATGAAAACGATGAGGATCTGATCACATATATGGATGCAGTGCAGAGGTATGACTCTGATAAATGGCTTGAAACCATGCAATCCGAAATGAAATCCATGAAGGTCAATGATGTATGGACATTAGTTGACCCACCCGAAGGGATTAAACCCATGGGGTGTAAGTGGATATTCAAAAGAAAACGGGGTGCAGACGGAAAGGTAGAGACCTATAAAGCCTGTCTGGTTGCCAAGGAATATCGTCAACATTATGGTATTGACTATGATGAGATATTTTCTCCTGTGGTAATGCTCAAGTCCATTCGGATTGTGTTTGCGATAGTAGCACATTTAGACTATGAAATCTGGCAAATGGATGTAAAGACCACTTTTCTAAATGGAGATTTAGAAGAGGAGGTGTATATGATGCAACCTGAAGGTTTTATATCTGCCGACGAGTCTAAGGTGTGCAAGCTTCAAAAATCCATTTATGGATTAAAGCAAGCTTCACGGAGTTGGAACATACGATTTGATAAGGTGATCAAATCATATGGCTTCATTAAGAATGAAGAGAAACCTTGCATTTATAAATGGGCAAATGGTTCAGTTATCATATTTCTTGTTTTGTATGTGGATGACATTCTTTTAATCGAGAATAACATTCCGGCATTACAAGGAAAAAAGGTATGGCTATCATCTCAATTTGCCATGAAGGATTTGGGAGAAGCATCTTACATCCTAGGGATGAAGATATATAGAGATAGATCTAGAAGATTGTTTGGATCATCCCAATCCACATACATTGATATTACACTGAAGAGGTTCAATATGATTAATTTCAAAAGACTATCTTCCGATGGGCCATGGAATTAACCTCTCTAAGAGGGATTGTCCGACAACCCCTCAAAAAAGAGAGAGTATGGATAGAATTCCATATACTTCGGTAGTGGGATCTATAATGTATGCCATGACATGTACTAGACCAGACGTGGCATACTCACTAGGAGTAGTGAGCAGATACCAGTCTGATCCAGGAAGCAACCACTGGAAGGTTGTAAAAACCATCCTTAAGTATTTGAGAAATACTAAAGACCAGTGGCTTGTCTACGGTGATTCTGACTTAAAACTTGAGGGATATACCGACTCAAGTTTTCAGTCAGATCAAGATGATAGCAAGAGCATGTCAGGTTATATCTTTACTCTTAAGGGTGGTGTTATCTGCTGGAAGAGTTCCAAGCTGCACACAGTGGCAGATTCTACAGAAAATTGATACAAAAAAAAATCTAGCTGACCCATTTACCAAAGTCCTCGGCATCAAGGAGTTCAACGAACACAAGTCGAAGATGGGTATTAGATACTATGCCGATTGGCTTTAGGCTAAGTGGGAGTTGTTGGGAATTATATCCTAAATGTCAATCGTCAGCATATTGATGATTGAATTTTGTAAATGAATTGACAAATTAATATAGTGTTATTTGGTATTATCCATCATTTCATCTTCAAATGAATTCTTATATGATGAAGTCCTTAGGACTTATGTTATGATAAAGGAGGATTTATATTTGATTCCTTAAACTTGTTCGCGACCAAATGATATGTTGTTACAAGGACGACAGCATTATCGAGATTAGGTCATTGTGTGACATATATGTTGGTTGTCCTCTTAACCAAGGAGTGTGGAGACACTGGTATGCCACACAGGTGAAGTGTAGGAGTACATTTCACTGAACGTGACCAATTCCGGAACGCTCTACTGTCAAGAGATGTTCCGAGTGGATATGGGTATAAGTTTGGCCCTCTGACCTGAGACTGCAACCTGTGACTAGCAAGCAACTCATTGTACTTTGGTACCAGACTATCTGGATTTCTAATTCAGTGACGGAAGGTCACTGGGTGCAGTCAAGTACTTGTCTAGTCAGTTGTGAGTCGAGATGGAATTGACCCCTCCTGAAAACAGGAGATAATGTCTTGTAATTAATTTAGCAAAACTTTAGCCAGAGTAATCTCAGTGAGGAGTCACGGGATATCTAAAGTTAATCACATAATGGATGTACTAATTATAGGGTTGACAGTGAGCTCTAAGTCATCCTGGCATTAGGAGTCAAAGGTATTGAATTATACAGTAACCATAGTTCAGGGTTCCAGAATATTTGCTTCGCATATATTCGGCCTATCCGGACGTCGGATACTATTGCTAGATGGTCACATCGATTAGTGTAGAAAGTCGTTCTTATACTACCGGCTTAGGTTCGAACCTATGAGGTCACACGCATAGAAGATTTCTGATTGATCAAGAAGGCTGATGAATGATTAAGAATCATTCGAGGTAATTTGGTCAATTCGATTGGCAAATTATCTTATAAAATAATTAAAGTAATTATCGAAGGATTAATTAGTAATTAGATTGCTAATGAACTCAATTGGATTGAGTAATTAGACTAAGAATGAGCCAAATTGAATTAGATTCAATTCTGGGCTCAATCAGGGTTTTTGACCTGATTGGATTAGGTCTGAATCAAGAGGACTTAGGTTGACCAAATTAAATTAGATTAAATTTGTGCTTAATTAGGGATTGACCTAATTGGATTAGGTTAAACCCATGGTAGTTGGATCATTCTAATTGTTAGGATTTAATTAAATTAAATGGGTTTGATCTAAAAGTGTTTAGATCTTGAAATCCACTTCACATATCCATGCATGGCGCCATAAATTGATTTTTAATATGATTAAAAATTAATTTAATTTATTTAATGGTGCCATGGGATACTTGGCAACATCAGGGACCTCTTTCATTATTAGATGGGTCGAAATGGAGAGATAAATTCATGAAAAGAATTGAATAAGATCAAATTCTCTCTCTTCATGACATATGTCATCTTTATCTTTATCTCACTTCTAATTAAGGTTGAATTTCGAATCTAATCACCACAAAATCACCACGTGACCCTCTAATCTGATTGGGGGCATGGAAATTTTGAAATTGAAAGAGGGAAGTGGCAACATGATGAATGGTTTAGATTAGATCAAGCTTCATCATGTAATGGCATATGAACTTGAATTTTGAATTCAAAATTCAAAACCCCACAAAATCCTCCACAAATATAGGATGGTTGGCATGAAGTTAAAGGGGATAGCAACATTAAAATGACCTCCATCAGCTGGTGGTCGAATTCAAAGGAATAAAGAGAAAAAAGAAGAAGAAAAAAGGAAAAAGAAAAGAGAGGAACTCTAGTTCATGCATGAAAAAATTCTGCATTCAATCTAGCTGACTTCTTCCTCCTCTAAGTCCATCACGCCGTCAGTGTTAGGGGTCCCTGATAAGAGACTTTAGATCAGATCTAAGTCCTCTTCAATTCCTCCAAACCTTTCGTCCAAGTTCTTCCAAGAAGGCAGTTCAAAAGTTGATAGCGTTGGGAAGATCAAATTTCAGCCTCAAGAAATTCTGCGCAAGCTAGCACTTCCGCAGGATTGGATCTCTTTAGGAACTTCGCGTGTACTACTCGTAGAGGCCATTCATGTGCGTGGCTGCGAAGTCAAGGATCAGATCCACAACTTTCATCCATCATAAAAGATATTAATCTAGCATTAATTATTTATTATGGTGTCAAATCTAGGTCTGATTCTCGAGGTTTTACCCTCTTTTGGGGCTCCTCACGGAGATATTTCCAAAATCCATTCGATGGATATTTGGAGATTAATTGGAATAGAGTTTTCAAGTTTCAGATCTGATAGTTAATCATGCATGAAAGTTTTAGCATAATTGTTTAAACGATTCCGGCATAATCCTATGTGTTCTTAAGGTGCTGATTTCTAGATTTGATCTTGTAAACATGCATGAATTAAATTATTTGATTCGATTTTCCGCTGTATTTTTTAAAACTTAAAAAGAACTACGTATGGCTTGATCCCCCTTATGAAGGGGTACATAGGCAACCCGATCAGGTTCAGCCATGGTTTTTTTTTAAAAAAAAATTCAGCATGCTAAACACCGAAGAACCTAGGATTCACTTTCACGAACGACCGACGACCGTTTAGGGCTGGTGCAATCGGTGAAAGGCCGACCTAACCCACCGTTAAGTCATGCTCATCCAAAAGCTTTTAAATCCCTTCATCCCTTATGACAGATTACTACCGAGACCCTTCCCATTTTCTTCTTCTTCATCTTCATCTCCAATGGCCGGTGTGCCACCCTGGTTAGGCACCGCCATTCAAAGTTCCCTCCTCCTCTCTCTATTTTTCTCCATTGCTTTGTTGCTCTATTTCGAGACCTATCTCGATGGGATCCAACAAAATCCACCATCGTAGTCGACAGAGATTTGCCATCGCCATTGGCGGTGAGCTCCCTTCCTCCTTTCCTCTTCTTCCTTCAAGTCGAGCCCTACTTAGCTTGAAATCCATCACAGGGCCTTAATTCAACCTGTTCACAGATCACCACCATCTTCGCCTGTGGCTATGGTCCTTGGCCATCATCGTTGTCACAGAGGCTGCCGCCATAGCTACCATTGGCTCCACCCTGCTTGGCCACCGGATCCCTGGCACCCACCCCCAGCCTTCTCTTTCCTCTCTTCCTTCTCCTCTTCGTTTCATCATCATCTTCTTCTCAATTATCCTCGTTTCTCCCTATTTTCCCTCAATTATTATTATTATTATTATTATTATTATTATTATTATAATATAAACATCTCCTGATGTGATCTTATCTCTTTAGATTAAGCCCATTATCCGACTAGACTAGACGTTTTCCCTAATGATCGACCCGGACCACTCGGACTAGGCTCATGATCAGGATTAGACCGAGACTTAGACTGAGATTCTCTCTCTTCTCCCTCTTGCTCTCTCTAGGGAGACCCAGGGATCCTAGCTCAAAGCCCTGACTTTCTTTGCTTAGATCCAAGTTGACCCTGAGGCCCTGAATCACCCTGGTACCCTGGCGGTGATAGGCCTATTACTTCAACCCCGCTAGATTCTTTTGAAATTTGGCCACTATTAATTGTCACCTGATCAGTTGAATTCTTTTTGCTCAAACCGACTTGGACAGTTCGACACTGCCACCTGATCGACCTGATTTGGGGGCATGAGGTTGTTTTCCAATAGTATTTTAATTTTTAACCTTGCTTGCTTATAAGATGATGATGAAATTAATGATATTTTAATAATATTAAAATAGGTGAACTTGACCTGCCTACATGAAGTAGTGTTTTGAAGCGAACAGAGGTAAGTAACCTAATGTTTCAAAGTGTGCTTTTTAAATTTTTGATAAAATAATAATTAGTTGATTAAATTTGATTATGATATTTGTTTGTACTTAGTTAAATGGGTCAGGCATATTAATGTTATAATAGTAATTATTTTAAATTATGTTACGTTCTATGAAAAATGTGACTGGGCAAATTATAAAAAATTTATTTTATGTGTATGTATTTTCAGCATGGCTATGATCTGGCCCCGCTAATGGAGATTATTTATTGGCCCTGTCGACTTATAATTTAAGAAATTGATTTTGACACTGAACCACCAATGATTAGAATTGTGATATTTGGATACTGTACCATCAGTGGTTATGAATAGTAGTATTTAGCACTCTATGCATTCTAACTCATGCCAATGGCTTACGTGATTTTTGCCTGATGTTGGGTTTCTAGTATCAATTTATGAAAATACTGATAAACTTAAAAAAAAGAGAAATATGCATTGTTTGAGAATTAATTTATTTTTCAGTCAATATTTTATTCTTTAACTAATTATTTGGCATGCTTAGACCCTACTTTTGGGTATTACGTTGTTTATTTGGGCTAGTGTAGCTTGTTATTTTATTTTTTCCTATTTTTCATATCCAGATGCATGGTTGCTCGGGACTTGGGGAGTGTGCTTGGTCTTCTGAAAATACTTTTATTTATTAAAGTTTTAGTCAGACTATTTAGACTAGTTAGAATATTTTATTTGATTTAAGTAAATAGTTAGCATATGTTGACTTATGTCACTTTGGAACTATTGTAAGAATTAATTAAATAAGTTTTTGATTAAATAACTTTTAAGAATTATTATTGCTTTGATATGATATGTAGTCTTGCATACTTGTATGGTCCGCCATACAGGTAGCGGTGCCTATTACACTTTGGGTTCGGGGCGTGACAGGCGGAGTGGCGACTTCATGGTGCAACCTCCCTCTCGACCACAGAAGAGCTAAGTCGACCGTCACTGAAGGAGAAATCGGGCGAATACTCCGGTAATGATGAGGTTGGATCGGATGAAGATGCTGCCTTACTTGCTATTAAAAGATTGAAAAAAAGATTTGAATTTG